>NW_022298017.1:0-8703 GCF_002776525.5 Piliocolobus tephrosceles
CTCACTCTGTCACCCAGGCTGGGGTGCAGTGGTGCAATCTCGGCTCACTGCAAGCTCCGCCTCCCGTGTTCCCGCCATTCTCCTGCCTCAGCCTCCGGAGTAGCTGGGACTACAGGTGCCGCCACCATGCCCGGCTAGTTTTTTGTAATTTTAGTAGAGATGGGGTTTCACTGTGGTCTGGATCTCCTGACCTCGTCATCCGAGTTTGCTTTAAATGAAGTTTACGTTTCACTTACTAAAATGATATATATAATCAGAGAAATATTGGAAAATATATTAATGTGGAAATGTGAGAAGTGGACTCTAAATCAATGTCTATAAATACATATGAAACAGAAGAAAATAAACATAAGAAAATGTTATCCATATTTTAAAGTAAGCTTGTAATCATACTATACACATAATTTTAGAGACTACTTTTTCTTTTAACATCACAAATGGGTGTTTTCCACATTATACAGGCTTCATAAATTTAAATTAAACAGCTAGAGGATTTCATAGTATATAACCAATTCACTTTTGCTGTACATTTAGATTGCTTTCAGTTTTTCACTATTATAAATAACGATATACGAAAATATGTGTATAAAAATGTTTACTGGAGGGTTTCTGTAAGAAATATTTGAAAAAAACACTCTATGTTCTTCAATAGAGGAATGGGTAAGTTATGACAGAGCTGTACCATGAAAAACTACACAACCATTAAAAGACTGAGGAAGATCTCTCTACATATAATGGAAACAGGAAAAGCTCTTCTAGGTTAAATAGAAAATGACTGCAGTATTTACCTGACTGATTGTGGACAGAAGGGTGAAAAAGAAATTTAAGTTTTCATTTTGTTATGTGCTTATTTTATACAAATAACCTACATCATTTTTGTAGTTTTTTGAAAAACACCATAAAATGAAAATTAGTGAATAATTTTTTTTTTTTTTTTTTTGTGATGGAGTCTCACCCTTGTTGCCCTGGCTGGAGTGCAGTGGCACGATCTCAGCTCACCGCAACCTCCGCCTCCCAGGTTCAAGCGATTCTCTTGCCTCAGTCTCCTGAGTAGCTGGGATTACAGGCACCTGTCACCATGCCTGGGTAATTTTTTGTTGTTGTTGTTGTTGAGACAGAGTCCCGCTTTGTCGCCCAGGCTGGAGTGCAGCGGCCAGATCTCAGCTCACTGCAAGCTCCGCCTCCCGGGTTTTCGCCATTCTCCTGCCTCAGCCTCCCAAGTAGCTGGGACTACAGGCACCCGCCACCTCGCCCGGCTAGGTTTTTATATTTTTTAGTAGAGACGGGGGTTTCACCGTGTTAGCCAGGATGGTCTCGATCTCCTGACCTCGTGATCCGCCCGTCTTGGCCTCCCAAGCCTGGGTAATTTTTATATTTTTACTGATTTCACCATGTTGGCCAGGCTGTTCTCAAACTCCTGAACTCAGGTGAATCCACCCACCTCGGCCTCCCAAAGTACTTGGATTAGAGCATGAGCCACCACACCCGGTGAATACTTCTTAATAAACATCTTTTTCATACTTTTTGCATTTGAGATAGAAACCCTGAAGTAGATGAGTGATTGACTGATTAATTGACTGGCTGAGACAGGGTGTTATTCTGCTGCCCAGGCTGGAGTGCAATGGCACCATTAAGACTCAGTGCAGCTTCAACCTCCTGGCCTCAAGAGATCCTCCTGCCTCAGCCTCCTGAGTGGCTGGGACTACAGGCATGCACAACTCCTGGCTAATTTTTGGATTTTTTTTGTAGAGATAGCGTTTTGCTAAGTTGCTCAGGATTGTCTCTAACTCCTGGGCTCAAGTGATCCTCCTGCCTCAGTCTCCCAAAGTGTCAGAATTACAGGTGGGAGCCACTGTGCCTGGCAAGAGGTAGTTTTTGAAAGATCAGTGATTATGAATCTTAATATTTAAGATTTTAAAGGCATAACAGATTCTGTATCCTTACATTTTGATAGGAAATTTTTTTTTTTTTTAATTACCTGAAGTAGCTGGGTGCAGTGGCTTGTACCTGTAATCCCAGCATTTTGGGAGGCTGAGGCAGACAGATCATTTGAGCCCAGGAGTTCGAGACCAGTCTGGGCAACATGGTGAAATCTCACCTCTACTAAAAATACAAAAATTAGCTGGGCGTGGTGGTGCACGCCTGTAGACCCAGCTACTCTGGAAGCTGAGGCAGGAGGATGGCTTGAGCCTGGAAGGAGGAGGCTGCAGTGAGCCAAGATCGCACCACTGCACTCCAGCCTGGGTGACAGAGAGATGCTGTCTTAAAAAGAAAACAAACATCAAAAAATTTACCTGAAGTGCCGATACTGTTAAAATATCCAACTCCTTTTTGTTTATTCTGAGATGGGTCACATGTAAGAATTCGTAAAGTATCTGAAAACCTGAAGAAGAAATAGGTAAAAGAAACAAAGCACCATTACACTGGAACTACAAGGCCTGGCTACAGAAAGGATGCTGAATTCCTAATAGTTCCTCATTAAAATCCTTTGTTCAGCAGATAATTGTTCTAGGACATTTATTCCACATTTGCTCACAAAACCACGAACCCTACACATATAAAAAATATGATTTGTCAATTAAAGAAAATAATTTTTTAAAGAGTAGGTTGGTGATTACTTATAATACTATCCTCAGTTACAGAATGGATCAGGGACTCTAGGACTGCTGAAGCCCTGTCTCCATGGTTTCACATCTCCAGATTCAACCAACTGCAGATCAAAAGTATGTTTTTTAAAAAACAATAAAAATAGGCCAGACGCAGTGGCTCACGCCTATAATCCCAGGACTTTGGGAGGCTGAGATGGGCTGATCACTTGAGGTCAGGAGTTGAAGACCAGCCTAGCGAACATGGTGAAACCCATCTACTAAAAATACAAAAATTAGACAGGTGTGGTGGCAGGCGCCTGTAATTCCAGCTACATGGGAGGCTGAGGCAGGAGAACTGCTTGAACCTAGGAGGCAGAGGTTGCAGTGAGCTGAGATTGTATCATTGCACTCCAGCCTGGGTGACAGAGTGAGATTCCGTCTCAAAAAAATAAGTAAATAAGCGAAAATAAAAAATAATAATAATAAAATAACAACAACAAAAATAATACAAATTAAAAACAATATAGTATAACAACTATATGGCATGTGTACTGTATTAGGTACAGGTAATCTAGCAGGATTTACAGTATTATATATGAAGGATGTGTGTGGGTTACGTGAAAATAGTACATCCTTTTACATCTGCAGATTTTTGTACCCACAGGGGTCTTGGGATAATAATCACCCACAGACACCAGGTGACAACTATATAACTCTATTCACCAAACATAAAGAGCCTTTGAAATTTGTGTTACAACAATTATAGAGGTGTGACTTATAGGAACAAATGAAGGAAGAAGGAGGGGTGAGAGCAAAGGGAAAAACATTAAAATTAATGGAAAGAAAAGGTACATTCATAATCATAAAGGATTTAGCCTTTATTTCAAGAAGTAAAATACCTGGTATTTACTTGGAATACACAAAAGACAAGATAACTGTATTCAGCAGAAGAACCCTCCACCTCTGTAAAATTCATATTTAAACTGCGAAAGAAACGGGATTGGGTAATTGGGAGATCACCTGCACTTCCGGCTGTAGTTGCTTTTCCCATAGGAGCTAGAACTAACAATGTTGCTTTCGCACTTCTCCATAAGTGGTAGAAAGAATGTGACCTTATTCTGGTGCCAACAGGGGGCGGCAGGAATTATACAATTTGTACACTCCTGCTATGGCACTTCCCATTTTCAGAATCTCGGATACTACTACTGCCACCAACATTCACTGAGCAGATGCCATGAGCTGGGCACAGCTGTAAATGTCTTGCATGCACAGTTTTAACTTTTTAAATGCTCTCGACAACTCCATAAGATAGGTGTTAGTATCATTTCCATTTAAAAGTAGGAAACTCAGACCTTACTTCTGAGACATGTTATTAAAAGAACTCAAAGAGTACAAATATATATATGAAGAAAAACAATCCATCTTCCATCCTCCTGGGTAATGGCTGTTAACTGTATAACTTGATACAACTATCCCTACAGCAATGTATTTTAGACAATTACTAAAATTAATTTCTAGAGAACTTTTCCTTAAAATTACATTTAAGTGGCCGGGCACAGTGGCTCACGCCTGTAATCTCAGCACTTGTGGGAGACCAAGGTGGGCAGATCACTTGAGGTCAGGAGTTTGAGACCAGCCTGCCCAACATGGGGAAACCCTGTCTCTACTAAAAACACAAAAATTCTCTGGGTGTGGTGGTGCACACCTGTAGTCCAGCTACTTGGGAGGCTGAGGCAGGAGAATCGCTTGAACCCGTGAGGCAGAGGTTGCAGTGAGGTCAGATCACACCACTGCACTCCAGCCTGGGCCACAGAGCAAGACTGTCTCAAAAAAAAAATTTATATTTAGAAAGGCAAAAGGAAAAGAATTATGGCAAGTTGATGGTAATTTAGTCTGAACCTTTTTTTTTTTTTTTTTTTTTTTTTTTTTTTTTTTTTGAGGCGGAGTCTCGCTCTGTCGCCCGGACTGGAGTGCAGTGGCCGGATCTCAGCTCACTGCAAGCTCTGCCTCCCGGGTTTGTGCCATTCTCCTGCCTCAGCCTCCGGAGTAGCTGGGACTACAGGCGCCCGCCACCTCGCCCGGCTAGTTTTTGTATTTTTAGTAGAGACGGGGTTTCACCATGTTAGCCAGGATGGTCTCGATCTCCTGACCTCGTGATCCGCCCGTCTCGGCCTCCCAAAGTGCTGGGATTACAGGCTTGAGCCACCGCGCCCGGCTAGTCTGAACCTTAACCATTTTTTGGGCTGAAAAAGTTGCCAGCCTAGAAAAACGGGGAATGAAGGCAAATACAGTAAGTCCTCATTTAATGCCATGGATAGATTCTTGGAAACTGCAACTCTAAGAGAAACGACATCTAGCAGGTCTTTGAGTAATGTTCTTTTGTTCAATGTCACTTCCTTATAACAGCAGTCCCCAACCTTTCTGGAACCAGGGACCGGTTTCCTGGAAGACAATCTTTCCATGGGTGGGGCAGGGGCAAGATGGGCTGGTTTCGGGCTGAAACTGTTCCACCTCAGACCATCAGGCATTAGATTCTCATAAGGAGTGTGCAGCCTAGACCCCTCCCATGCACAGTTCACAGCAGGGTTTGCACTCCTATAAGAATCTAATGCCACTGTGGATCTGGCAGGAGGTAGAGCTCAGGTGGGAAGTTGGTACTGCTCGCTCATTCGTCTACTGCTCACCTCCTGCTGTGGGGTCCAGTTCCTAACCACAGACCACTGGTCTGTGACCCAGCGACCACTGCCTTATAACATGGATGAGAAAAAACAATTGGATTCATCATACATCACTTTGTTTAAAGTTCAGTTTCCAATAACTTATGAACATCAAATGATGACTTATTATAGTATTTCTGTTGAAAGATGACTTTCACAGATTTTTATTTATTTATTTATTTTAGTTTTTAGCAATGGGGTCTCACCCTGTCACCCAGACTGGAGTGCACTGGTGCATTCATAGCTCACTGCAGCCTTGAACTCCTGGGCTCAAGTGATCCTCCTACCTCAGTGTCCTGAGTAGCTGGGACCACAGGCATGTGCTATGTGCCCAGCCAACTTAAATACTTTTAAAAAATGGTCAAAACATGGGAACCTAAAGTTTCAACAATAGAACTCACAATAAATTCCAGAGTGTCAATATAATGGAAATTTTACATAGGCATTAGAAGTTTTATTTACAGTTAATTGTTGGCAAATTATTAACAAAAATTCATAACATCAAGTAGAAAAAACAAATGACAATCATCTAAATAATCTCAAAAATATTTTTTGAATAAAGGAGTTATACAAATTATATGTATGTGCATACTGTCTGGGTGAGGGGAAAGGGACAAAATGGAGGAAGGTGAACAGAAACGACACAGCTCCTACTACTTCCGGGTTCTTCATCATCCAACTTACCCCCGAGCAGGAAAATGCAGCCTGCGCCCAGGAAAAAAGCAGACCAACTGAGCAGGCGCAACATGATGTCAATTTGAGGAAACGGAAACTTACCCAGCCACACCTACGGAGACGCCCCTGGCACGCCCTTGTCCCACCCACTGCCCTCCTTTCCAAGCCCAGAACATAAAAGTCGCTGCCAGCAGGCGCCAGCACGAACTTCCCTGGCCCCATACCTGAGGACCGGAGAACCTCGCCCAAGAGCGCCGGCCTGACTTCCCTGGCCCCACTTAGAGGACCAGTGAACTTCGCCCAAAAGCCCTGACCGGTTGGTCAATAAAGTTTTTTCTTTCCTACCACTTGCCCCCAGCGTCTAACTCTTTCCTGGCCAAGGGAATTAGACAAATCAGGTGGTGCCGAAACCCGGGAGGAGACCCCCTCCTCGGGGCCCTCCAAGGTCGGAGGAGCCTCCTCCTTCCACACCACGGACGGATCAGGACCCAAAGAACCGCTTTCTACCAATCCATTCCTCCAGAACCTCCTGGGGTAAGTGCCCTTTGTCCTTCTTTCCCACTCCTTGGCCAAGAAGTCCTGCGCAGGCCCGAGGCCACCCTTAAGGTCACCAAATGACCCATAGGAAGCCTTCTGAGACAGAGATGTCTGCTGAGAAGTCTCTCCATCCACTTACGGCTCCACGGGCTGCCAGTCTCTGGTGATTCCGAAGGACGCTTTGGAGTCAGCCAGAGCCCGGTCTCCATTAGCCAAAGAAGGGCAATGGGTAATCCCCAGTCCAAAATTCCGCAAGACACCCCTTTAGGGTGTTTATTAAACAACCTAAAAACCCTACAATTAGAGCAGGATCTGAAGCGAAAGCGACTAATTTTCCTCTCCACTGTGGCATGGCCACAATATAAACTAGACAATCGGTCCCAATGGCCGCCTGAAGGCACCCTAGATCGTAATATTTTAATCAATCTCGGCAATTTTTGCCAGTGCCCAGGCAAGTGGTCTGAAATAAATTATATACAAGGATTCTGGGATTTACGCTCTGGACCAGACTTATGTAGCCAATGCTCCTTGGCCCAAGTCATGTTGGCCAAGGCTGAGGTCCCCGTGGGGTCGGGCAAAGAGGAGTCATCCTTCCTGTCCGACCTGCCCGAGGATCTCGGAAACTCCCATTTCAGACCTCCAGCAGCTGCCTCCCCCGCCCCCACTTTCCACCCTACACTCCGCCCCCTTCCACTTCCACCTCTACCTTGGCTCCACCTACCACCCCTTCCCCCGCCCCCTTGGCACCTCCCTCTTGCCACCTTGATTCACCCATATCCTCTCACACCTGTTCCAAAGATTGTTCAGGCCCTGCTCCTACCCCCACTCCGACCCCTCAACCCCCTACGGTTCTGGCCCCCCTACGCGAGGCGGCCGGTGCAGGAGGTGTAGTCAGGGTCCATGTTCCTTTCTCACTAGCAGATCTTTCCAAGATTGAAAAATGCTTAGGAGACTTCTCTGCCAACCCTACGGTTTATACCAAAGAATTCAGGTACCTTTGCCAGGCCTACGATCTAACCTGGCACGACCTCCATGTCATTCTTACCTCTACTCTAAACCCTGAGGAGCGAGAGTGCATCCTAGCAGCAGCCAGGCAGCATGCAGATCAGTTACACTTAATGGATGCTGCTGTTCCAGTAGGGGAACAAGCAGTCCCATCTACTGACCCAGAATGGGACTACCAAGTAGGCCAGCCAGGTCGCCGAAGGCGAGACATCATGACCCAATGCCTCCTGGCAGGTATGCAGGCGGCCTCAAACAAAATAGTTAATTTTAATAAATTAAAAGAAATTATTCAAGGTCCAGATGAAAATCCGGCCACATTCTTAAATAGGCTAACAGAGGCTGTAATCCAGTATACCCGATTAGACCCAGCCTCCTCAGCTGGGGCCACTATCTTGGCATCTTATTTTATTTCACAATCGGTCCCAGATATTAGGAGAAAACTCCAAAAGGCCAAAGATGGTCCTCAGACCCCCATCCAAGATTTAGTCAAGCTAGCTTTTAAAGTTTTTCATTCGTGAGAAGAGACAGCTGAGGCCCAGAGACAAAATAGGGCCAAACAGAAGGCAGACCTCAATGCCCAAGCACTGGTGGCAGCCCTGCAACCTAATCTCAATCCAGGCCGGGAGGTAAGCCTACTAAGGCAACAAAGGGGGCCTGTTACAAGTGCGGCACCGCAGGTCATTGGGCTGACAAATGCCCACAGGCCCAACCTTCAGGTCCATCACAACTGTGTCTTAAGTGTGGCAAATGCGGACATTGGGCAAGTCATTGTCCCAATCCTCGTCCGCCATCCACACCCTGCCCAGCTTGCCAAGAAGAAGGGCATTGGAAGTCAGATTGCCTCACCCTGAAAATGGGCATAGCGTCTCAACGTGATGTCCCCTCTTAGGACCCTGGGAGCTCCTTCCAGCTCTTACACCTAGATGACGACTGAAGGTGCCTGGACTCGGGGACCCCCATCACCCTCGCTGAGCCTTGGGTAACTCTTCAGGTAGCGGGTAAACCAGTTTCTTTTCTTGTGGATACGAGGGCTACCTACTCTGTTTTGCCATCATTTAGTGGACTTAGTCACCCATCTCACATTTCAGTTATAGGAGTTGGAGGCACTCTGTCTAGTCCTCTTAGAACACCACCTCTTAATTGCTGCCTGGCCAATAACTATTTTGCACACTCGTTCCTCA
>NW_022298018.1:0-11069 GCF_002776525.5 Piliocolobus tephrosceles
ACTGGCACTGGCAAACTGAATCCAGCAGCACATCAAAAACTTATCCACCACGATTCAGTTGTCTTCATCCCTGGGATGCCAGACTGGTTCAACATATGCAAATCAACATATCTAGACTCTAGAAGGAACTTAAACAAATTTACAAGAAAAAACCCTGTTAAAAAGTGGGCAAAGAATATGAACAGACACTTCTCAAAAGAAGACATTTATGCAGCCAACAAACATATAAAAAGCTCAACGTCACTGATTATTAAAGAAATGTAAATCAAAACCTCAATGAGATACCATCTCATGCTAGTCAGAATGGTGATTATTAAGAAGTCAAGAAACAATAGATGCTGGCAAGGCTGTGGAGAAATAAGAAAAGCTTTTACACTGTTGGTGGGAATGAAAATTAGTTCAACCATTGTGGAAGACAGTGTGGCGATTCCTCAAGGATCTAGAACCAGAAATACCATTTGTCCCAGCAATTCCATTACTGGGCATATACCTAAAGGAATATAAATTATTCTACTATAAACACATGCACACGTATGTTTATTACAACCCTATTTACAATAGCAAAGACATGTAACCAACACAAATGCCTGTCAGTGATAGACTGAATTAAAAAAATGTGGTACATATATAACATGGAACACTATGCAGCCACAAAAAGGAATGAGATCATAATCCCAGCACTTCGGGAGGCCAAAGCAAGCGGATAACAAGGTCAGGAGATTCAGACCATCCTGGCTAACACTGAAACCCCGTCTCTACTAAAAATACAAAAAATTAGCTGGGCGTGGTGGCGGGCACCTGTAGTCCCAGCTACTCGGGAGGCTGAGGCAGGAGAATGGCGTGAACCTGGGAGGTGGAGTTTGCAGTGAGCCAAGATGGTGCCACTGCACTCCAGCCTGGGCGAGAGTGTGAGACTCTGTCTCAAAAAAAAAAAAAAAAAAAAAAAGGAATGAGATCATGTTCTTTGCAGGGACATGGATGAAGCTGGAAGCCATCATCCTCAGCAAACTGACACAAGAACAGAAAAACTAACACCACGTGTTCTCACTCATAAGTGACAGTTGAGCGATGAGAACACATGGACACAAGAAGGGGAACAACACACACTGGGGCCAGTCAGTGTGTGAGAGGGCGAGGGGAGGGAGAGCATTAGGATAAATAGCTAATGAATGTGAAGCTTAAAACCTAGATGAGGGGTTGACAGGTACAGCAAACCACCATGGCACACGTAAACCTATGCAACAAACCTACATTTTTTGCACTTGTATCCTGGAACTTAAAGTAAAATAAAAAAAAAAATTTTAAATGTAGAACAAGAACAAGATAATTAAAATGATACACTAGAAATATTAAATAGAAAGGAAGGCAATAATGGAGGAATGAAAGAATTGAAGAACAAAAAAGATATAAGATATATAGACAACAAACAGAGAAATGGCAGAAATCCTTCCTTATTAGTAATGATATTCCACGTAAATGAATTAAACTCTACAACTAAAGGCAGAGATTGAGAGGGTATATTTACAAACATGATCCAATTCTATGTTACCCATGAAACTCATTTCAGATTCAAATACACAAATATCTGGAAAATAAAAGAATGGGAAATCATATTTCCCGCAAATTGTGGCCAAAAAAGAGCAGAAGTAACTACATTAATATCAGACAAAAAAGACTTTGAAACAAAATTTTGTATAACCAAAACGATATCATATAATGTTAAAAGGGTCAATCCATTAATAAGATGTTACAATTATAAATAAATATAAATTTATAAATATAAATTTATAAAAATAAAAAATATGAATAAATATAAAAAAGACAGTTCTCAAATATGTATACGCTAATATAACTGAAGAGAGAATAGCTAAAAAGTAATAGATATTTTGATACACCAAATTTAATAATACAGAATAACTAGATAGAAGAGAGAATATCTAAGAAGTAATGGATATTTTGATACACTAAATTTAATAGTACGGAATAACTAGATTGAAGATCAGTAAGAAAATAGAAAACTTGAACAACACTATAAACCAGTAGACTAACAGACATCTATACAACACTCCAATTAACAACAGGGGAATACATATTTTTTCTTAAGTAAACACAAAACAGTCTCCAGAATAGTCCATGTTAGGCCACACAATAAGTATCAGAGAATTTTATAATATTAGAATCATACAAAGTACTTTCTCCAACCACTGTGGGACAAACCTAAAAATCAATAAGTGAAAAAAATTCACAAATATGTGAGAATTAAATACCATACCTTTACACAACCAATGAGTCCAAGAAGAAATCGCAAAGGAAATCGAAAAATACTTTGAGAAGAACCAAAATGAAAATACAATAAGGGATGCAGCAAAAGCTAAGTATAAGCTCAGATAAAAATTTATGGATGTAAACTCTTACCTTAAAAAGGAATGAATAAAATAGATAGCAAATACTCTAAATTTAGAACCTAGGAAAAGAACTGACTAAATCCATAGCAAGCAGGAAAAATAAAATAATATTAGAACACAGTGAAATAGAGAAAAACAAAACAGTAGAGAAATCAACAAAACTAAAAGTTGATTATTTGAAAAGATCAAGAAACTTGACTCACCTTTTGCTATACTGACCAAACAGGAAGAACACTTAAAATACTCAAATTAAAAATAAAGGCCGGGCGCAGTGGCTCACGCCTGTAATCCCAGCACTTTGGGAGGCCGAGGCGGGTGGATCAGGAGATCAGGAGATGGAGACCATCCTGGCTAATACAGTGAAACCCCATCTCTACTAAAAATCATACAAAAAGTAACCAGGCGTGGTGGCGGTGCCTGTAGCCCCAGCTACTTAGGAGGCTGAGGCAGGAGAATGGCGTGAACCCGGGAGGCGGAGCTTGCAGTGAGCCGAGATCTTGCAACTGCACTCCAGCCTGCGCGACAGAGCGAGACTCTGTCTCAAATAAAATAAAATAAAATAAAATAAAATAAAATAAAATAAAATAAAATAAAATAAAAACAGTGGGGATACTACTACCAACTTACACAGATAAAAAAAATTACAAGCGAACACTATGAATAATTGTATATCAACAAATTAGGCACCCTAAATAAAATGATGGACAATTTCTACAAATAAACTACCAAGACTGAGTCAAGAAGAAATAAAAAATACAGATAGACATATAACAAGTGATGGTAGTGAGACTGTGATTAAAAGCTTCCAAAAAAATAATCCAGGACCAGACGGCTGTACTAGTGAATTTTATCACGTTGAAAGAATAAGGAAGGCTAATCTTTCTTACAATCTTTAAAAATTTATAAGACATTTCCAAACTAATTTTACATGGCCAGTATTATCCTGATAGGAAAGCAAGACAAAGACATTACCAGAAATGAAAACTAGTCCAGTATTCTTTATAAATAAAGATACAAAAATTCTTAACAAAATACTTTAAAATGGAATTTAGCAATATATTAAGAGGATTATAGGCCGGGCGCGGTGGCTCAAGCCTGTAATCCCAGCACTTTGGGAGGCCGAGACGGGTGGATCACGAGGTCAGGAGATCGAGACCATCCTGGTTAACATGGTGAAACCCCGTCTCTACTAAAAAATACAAAAATCTAGCCGGGCGAGTTGGCAGGCGCCTGTAGTCCCAGCTACTCCGGAGGCTGAGGCAGGAGAATGGCTAAACCCGGGAGGCGGAGCTTGCAGTGATCCGGCCACTACACTCCAGCCCCGGGAACAGAGCGAGACTCCGTCTCAAAAAAAAAAAAAAAAAAAAAAAAAAGGATTATACACCACAACCAAGTGCAACTTATTTTAAGAATCGACTGTTGGTGATGGCTCATGCCTATAATCCCAGCACTTTGGGAGGCTAAGGCAGGCAGCTCCCTTGAGGCCAGGAGTTCAAGACCAGCCTGGCCAACATGGCAAGACTCCGTCTCCACGATAATATGCTGTGTTCTCATTTTCTTATTCTTTTCTCTTTGTCTTTGTGGGATTGGGTTAATATGAAGACCTTGTCTTCAAGCTCTGAGTTTCTTTCTTCTACTTGTCCAATTCTATTGCTGAGACTTTCCAGAGCATTTCACATTTCTAAAAGTGTGTCCAAAGTTTCCTGAATTTTTGATGTTTTCTTTAAGATAGCTATTTTGTTAAATATTTGTCCCTTCTCTTCTTGTATTATTTTTTAGATTTCCTGGCGTTTTAGTTTGCCTTTCTCTGGTCCCTCCCTGATTAGCTTAATAACTAACCTCCTGAATTCTTTTTCAGGTAAATCAGGGATTTCTTTTTGGTTTGGATCCATTCCTGGTGAACTAGTGTGAGTTTTGGGGGATGCTGAAGAACTTGTTTTGTCATATTACCTGGGTTGGTTTTCTGGTTCCTTCTTATTTGGGTAGGCTCTGTCAGAAGGAAGGTCTGGGGCTAAAGTTGTTGTTCAGATTTTTCGTCCCAAGGAGCATTCCCTTGATGTAGTTCTCTCCCCCTTTTCCTGTGGGTGTGGCTTTGTGTGAACTGAATTGAAGTGATTGTTGTCTCTCTTCTGGGGTCTAGTCACTCCATTAGTCTACCTGGCTCCAGGCTGGTCCTGGGGGTTGCCTGCACAGAGTCCTGTGATGTGAACCATCTATGGGTCTCTCAGCCGTGGATATCAGCACCACCTGTTCCAGTGGAGGTGCAATGGACTCCTCGGGAGTCCTTAGCTTTGGTGGTTTAATGCTCTATTTTTTGTGCTGGTGGGCCTCCTGCTGGGAGGTGGCGCTTTCCAGAAAGCATCAGCTGTAGTAGTGTGGAGAGGGACCAGTGGTGGGCAGGCCTCTAGAACTCCCAAGATTATATATTCTTTGTCGTCCGCTACCAGGGTGGATATGGAAGGGCCATCAGGTGGGGCGGGGCTAGGCGTGTCTGAGCTCAGATTCTCCTTGGGTGGGTCTTGCTTTGGCTGCTGTGGGGGATGGAGGTGTGATTCCCGGGTCACTGGAGTTGTATACCTAGGAGGATTATGGCTGCCGCTGCTGAGTCATGCAGGTTGTCAGGGAAGTGGGGGAAACCCGGCAGTCTCAGGTCTCGCTCAGCTTCCACACACACTGAAAGGCTTGTCTCACTCCCACCGTGCCCCCTGCAATTGCCCGGAGTCTGTTTCCAGGCCGAGGGCGAATCTGCCTTGACAACTTACCTGGGGCTTTCTGCCTCCCAACTGACAAAGAAATGGGCTTTAGTTCTTACCCCGCCTGTGAAGTCTGCAAGCCAGATTCACGCTCTCCCCGAGCTCTGGCCAGGAGGCTTCTCACCCCGTTCAATCTTTTACAAAGTTCAGCTAGAGAAGTCCTTCTCCCTGTGAAGTTTTATCCCCTGCTCCTCTGGCCACTCTCCTGATGGATGACTGTGGTGCCAGGTGGGAATGGGCTGCCTGGGGATCCAGCAACCTCCCAGTGCCTTTCTGCTACTTCCTCTACTCCTGTATGTCACTCAGCCCGGCTCTCTAACTTGACTCAGCTCCAGGTAAGATCAGGAACTTCTCCCACAAACAGACCTTCAGCTTCTCCAGTGGGGGTGTGTGTTCAGGAGATGAGGGTCTCCCTTTCCCATTTCCGCGGTTGGGGGACTTAGAGTATTTGGGGTGTCTCCCAGGTCCTGCAAGAGCAATCTGCTTCCTTCAGAGGGTCTGTAGGTCCTGCCAGGATTGTGGTCTGTTCTTGCAGTCCATCTGGGGCTAACATTCACCATTCAAGCCTCCACATGCTGCTCTGTCCGGAGCTGCAATCTAGCTCTGCCTCCTGTCTGTCATAATCCCTCATGACCCTTGAGCTTTTTTTCCATGCGATTGTTGACAGCATGTATGTCTTCTTTTGAGAAGTGTCTGTTCATGTCCTTTGTCTACTTTTTAAAGGTTTTAATTTTTTTGTAAATTGGTTTAAGTTCCTTGTAGATGCTGTATATTGGATCTTTGTCAATTGCATAGTTTGCAAAAATTCTCTCCCCTTCTGCAGGTTGTCCTTTTACTCTGTTAATAGTTTCTTTGTTGCACAGAAGCTCTTTACTTTAATTACACCCCATTTGTCAATTTTTGCTTTCGTCACAATTGCTTTTGGTGTCATTGTTATAAAATCCTTGCCCTTGCTTATGTCCTGAATGTTATTGCCTAGGCTGTCTTCCAGGGTTTTTATAGTTTTTATAGTTTTAAGTTTCACATTTAAGTCTTTAATCCATTTTGAGTTCATTTTTGTATATGAAGACCAATCTTTATGTTTAGAAATTCTTTCATCTTCTTGATCTAGTCTGTTGCTGAGGTTCTCAAATTATATTATTTATTTTATTTATTGAATTCTTCAATTTCAGCTGTTAAATTCTTTTTCATTCATTTTATGGAATCCGTTGCTGGAGAATTATTGTTTTTCCTTCAGAGATGTTATGCTTCCTTGCTCTTTAATGTTTCTTATGTCCTTACATTGATATTTGAATATCTGGTAAAACAGTTGCTTCTTCTAATTTTATAGATTGGGTTTGGTAGTGAAAGACTGACTCCTGCAGCTGTATCTATACTGTTGAATCAGTAAGACACTTTGCCTTTAGTTCTGGGTTGGTTCAGTAGTTTAGATTCCTATGATTTCTTCAGCTATAATCAGCATCACCGATGTCTGTGAGCTCCTCAGTGTCTTAGCCTTTGTTGCTAATGGAGGCTGTGGTGAGACTTTACTGGGAAAAGACATGCCAGGCAGTCTGGTCTTTGGGCACCAGTTGCACTGGTCTTTGAACTTTTGGGTGATATATGTGGGCACTAGTGGTTGAAGTTTCAGGCAGGCCATCCTTGGGTCTTCAGGTGGCTTTCTTTTCTTTTTTTTTGAGATGGAGTTTTGCTCTTGTTGCCCAGGCTGGAGTGCAATGGCGTGATCTTGGCTCACTGCAACCTCCGCCTCCCGGGTTCAAGCAATTCTCCTGCCTCAGCCTTGAGAGTAGCTGGGATTACAGGCATGCGCCTCCATGCCTGACTAGTTTTCTATTTTGTATATTTTTTTTAGTAGAAATGGGGTTTCTTCATGTTGGTCAGGGTGATCTTGAACGCCTGACTTCAGGTGATCTGCCCGCCTCAGCTTCCCAAAGTGCTAGGATTATAGGCATGAGTCAGGTGGCTTTCTCAGGTGCCAGCGGTGACAGTGGTGGGCTAGGTAGACAGGCATGCCCTCAAGACCCTGGGTGGCATGTGTAGCCTCAGCAATCGCAGTAGTAATAGCAGATCAACCCTTGTGACCCCAGATGGCATGTGCAGACACCAACAGTTGTGACAACATGATGGACAGAGTAGTCCCCAGGCTTTCACCTGGTGCAACTATGTGGGTGCTGGTGATACCGGTGATGGCAAGCTGGGAAGTCCTATCCTTAGGCTCTCAGGAGATACACAGGTACTTGATGGTGATAGGCATGGTGGATTCATCCCCAGGGTCTCAGACAATGTGCACAGGCACCACCAGGCTGGGTGGGCTCATACTCAGGTCACAAGAAGGCATGCACAGGTGCCAATGACAGAGAGCAGTGTGGGTTGCTCCCCAGGCCCCTGGACAACGAGCTTGGATAGTGGTAGTGACAGCAATGGGTGGAATGGGCCTGTGCTCTGGCTGTGGACTAGTGTCCAGGCAGGTGAGTCCCCAGGTCCCCTGAGGATGCCTGCAGGTGTGCAGTGGCCCTGTTCCTGGGGGTCAGGATTGCTGTCAGTGTCAGTGGCCCTGGGAAGGTGACTCTCCACTTGTGAAGAGTGCCTGCTTCAGCCCCCTTTGTTCTGGTGGCAGCCTCCCTAGTGAATTGCACCGCCAGTTCCCTGGAGTGTAGGACACTGTGTAGGCTAGAGTGATGGGGACCAGGCTACACTGGTGAGTTCAGCTGGTGTTGTGACCCTGCAGGCCTCTGGATGGACATGAGGGAATGTTACTGGGGGTCCAGAGATGTGGAGATGCAGGGGCTGTTGGGCCCCAGAGCATGATATCGTCTGTTGGGGGCTGGGCTCTCAAAATGGCACTGTGCCACAGCTGCCTGTGTCTGGGGGCGTGTGCAAACGATCCAGTGCCAACTCCTTCTCTGGGAAAATGTCCATCACGTGCACTCCAGGCAGCTCCCTAGAGTAGTCTCAGGGCCTGCGAGGGCCGGGAGACTCTCCCAGGGCTAGGATTGCAGGTGTCCATGGTGGGAATATGGACCACTGGGGCTCTCTTTCTTACCTTTTCACCAACCACACTGGAGAGTTTGTCCTGGCTTTGAGCTGATTCTGGCTGGGCTGCTGCTTCACTTTCCTTTCCTTCCATACCTCAGAGATTCCTTGTCACTGTGCTGCTGAATTCTAGTGCCCTCTTTCATGCCCCATCCAAGGTATGATTATCTACTTGCTGTTTTGGTCTTTCTTTGTGGAGGACATAGTGCTTGGTGCCTCTAGTCAACCATCTTGAAGGCCACCTCCTAGCAATGAGAGGATAATATTCTCTGTGATGGCTTTAATATATGGGTCCAAACTGCTTCTTCTCTAGGGAAGCACTTACTCCGAGAAATAAATGTTATATTGTGCAAAAATATATTAAAGGGTCAGTTGGTGATGTAATTTCAAGAGTAGCACTGAGGAAAACTTGGCAGTTCCACAGGATTGAGTTTTTTGGAATATATATCAGTCTCTGAGATTTTGAACCCAATGTTTTGAACTTTTTGAGATTTCAAGTAGCCCATGTGTCATAACTTAACATTCTTGCTTGGTCAAATCAGGCGTAGTGAAAAATAAAATCCAGCTTATATACTTTTAAATATCTTGATTCTATTGTGTTTCAGTGACCAAGGGGAGGCCCTCCCCTACTTTACACAAAAAAGAAAACTCTATGAATGAGAATCTCTCCACACAAAGCAACTAAAATTGTGTCTAGATGGAGCAAAATGGTGACAGGTGGGAAAAGCACTCAGTGGCTGTGGTAGGCGGAATAATGTCCCATCTGTCTCCTGCCAAAGCTATCCACA
Organism: Piliocolobus tephrosceles; assembly: GCF_002776525.5. Taxonomy (NCBI): domain Eukaryota; kingdom Metazoa; phylum Chordata; class Mammalia; order Primates; family Cercopithecidae; genus Piliocolobus; species Piliocolobus tephrosceles. Next base: position 8,980 of record NW_022298018.1, read on the forward strand.
TTCTAACTCCTGGGTCCTGTGAATGTGTCACCTTGTAAGGCAAAGGGGAATTGAGGTTTCATGTGAAATTAAGGTTGTTAATCAGCTGACTTTAAAATAGGTGGAGTACCTTAGATTATCTAGGTGGGCCCAATGTGATCATGAGTCCTAAAAAAGTGGAAGAGTGAGGAGAACATGAATTCAGAATGATGGAATGTGAGGACTCAACGCTCCGTTGCTGGCTTTGAAAATGGATGAAGGAAGCTATGGTGCACAGGAGTAACCTGCCATTGTTGGGATAAAGGTGCAGTAAGAAAACTACAGAGCTTCCAGGAGAAAGCTCAGCCCTGCTGACACTTTGATGTTGGCCCATTGAGATCCAACTGAAACCTGCAACCTATAGAACTGTCAGATAATACATCTGTGTTGCTTTAAGCCACTAAGCTTGTTGTAATTTGTGATAGCAGCCATAGGAAGCCAATGTAGCGTTTTAAAAGATGGAAGAAAATGCTGACTGATTATGCCCAGTGCAAGTTGGGAACTAAAGGAATTCCCTGAATCTCAGCCAGGCATGAATGTACAAACCCAGGGAACTGGCCGTTGAAAAGGGTGTGGAAGAAATTGCCTTTAATCTGAGTGCAACTTTTTGTAATTTAGATTTCTGATGAAGTCTGGTTGATGTGGGAAGACCGGATTGTGCAGGTTTCCCATGTACTGCACCTTTATCTGGGAGAGACAAACCCCTGCAAGGTTGCATGGAATAGGATAGTGCATTTTCCCAGTAAAAAAGGGAAGTAGTCTTCCCATACGCAGGATGAAGGGTTGCAGTGCTAGACAAAAGCAATGGGTGTGGTGAAAATTCCCCGACCCTGCTGTAGGTCATTTTCGACTAAGAGCTCATCCAGATCGGATAGAAGGATACTGGAAACGAAACAGTAATCAAGTCATAACATGTAACATAAACTTATTTCTTTTTTTGTTTTTGTTTTTTTTGAGGTGAAATCTTGCTCTGTCGCCCAGGATGGAGTGCAGTGTTGTGATCTCGGCTCACTGCAGCCTCCACCTCGTGGGTTCAAGCGATTCTCCTGCTTCAGCCTCCTGAATAGCTGGGATTACAAGAGCCTGCCACGACACCTGGCTAATTTTTTGTGTTTTTAGAAGAGACAGGGTTTCACCATGTTGGCCAGAATGGTCTTGATCTCCTGACCTCATGATCCGCCCACCTTGGCCTCCCAAAGTGCTGGGATTACAGGTGTGAGTCACCGTGCCCAGCTGGTAATGTAAACTTTTAAAAGAGGTTTTGTGCTTGCTGATTTTGCTTTATCTTTATTGAGGATTCAATAAAAACCCCTGTGAGAAAAAGGGGAGAGAGGGAAAGGGAGACACGGAGAGAGAGAGAAAGAAAAAGAACACAAAACATGCGGAAAACAACAGGCTTCGGTCTTTTTTGGGTGTAGTGTTCTCAATTTTTGGTCGATGCCCCAGAGGCAGGCAGCAGGGTCAGGTATTTAAACATCTCCCAACATGGATTTCTGTTTTGAGGCAAAAGTCCTGACAGGAGCCATTTGGATGTTCACAGATCTCTTTGAATTTGCCCCTGGCTGCACGCAGAAGAGCGTTATTGTAACCATTTATCAGTCTTTCTTACTTTGTATTGAATTACATGGATGTAGGGGGCAGTGCCTGAGGATGATCTTGTGTGGATTATTTTTTGTCTGTGTGTGTGTTGTTATTTGATTTCTAAAACACTTAAAAATCTGCTGTCATACAAAATTTGGCTTTTTTGGTGTTCTTGAAAAATCTGAGAATATTGGGTGCACCTACATGACAAAAGACTGGAGGTGAACAGCCCGCTCCCCTTTACAAGTTCTAGAGCATGCACGTCTCAGTTCATTTAATCCTTATTATCTCCTAATGCTGATGGGAGATATCAGCCTTTTAAAAAATATAATGTCTTATACCACGGATTCTCCTGGAGTGAAAGAGAAGAAAATCTCTTTTGGCTGCTCTCTTTTTATTTCTTTTTTTTTTCTTTTCTTTTCTTTCTTTTTTTTTTTTTTTTTTGAGACCGAGTCTCACTCTGTCACCCAGGCTGGAGTGCAGTGGCCAGA
>NW_022298019.1:0-5182 GCF_002776525.5 Piliocolobus tephrosceles
AGGGGAAGGAGTCACGGTTCTTCATCCTTTTCCATGCTTTGATAACTTTATCCGTGGATTCCAGTTAAAAGAACATGACTATCTAAAGAAGTTAGTGCTTGAAAGGCCCATCATATTAGGAGATGAGGAACTGTTAGCTTGAAAAGACGTAAATGGAAAGAAAACATAATACAAAGAGACAAAATACATGAAATTTGTATTGTGGTACACATGTGCATTGTGGTCATATTTCTGTCATAAACAAAAAAAAATTCTATAAAGCTTAACCAAGAGAAATTTATGGCAAATAGAAGCATTTATGTATTTTCGTACTATGTACTAGGGCTAAGGTGTCCTTTACCATGACAGTTGGTGAAACATAAGAACAAATCAATTCACAAATGTTTTGGTAAATTCCAATTTCCACATCTTAAGTCACAGACCTAAGTCAGTCATATATATAGACATATGTGTGTGTGTGTATATATATATGTATATAGGCACTTAAATAAATGGTATGATTTAAGCATGACAATAATGAGATATGAATCATACTATTTTTGTATTTAATACCTTTTATTTTAAAATAGTTTAACTCATATGAAGTTACAAAAATAGTAAAAAGAAGGACTGTGTTATTTTCAGCCAACTTTCCCCAATGATTATTTCTACCTTAACCTAGTACATTGCACTCTCCATGATTCTATAAACCATTCATCACCTTGCACTGATCTCCTTTTGGCTTTAATCAGCTAGAAGGTACTCTGCTCTTTGATGATGAACATCATCCAATGAAGGTAGTATTTCTTTATCTTTCCTGATCAGCCCTACTCCTAGTGAGAGACAGAATCACATGACCGTACAGAATAGTAATTATAATTGCTTTTCTACTTAACTCTCAGGCCCTCTGGATATGAATGGATGAATGCTACTCCTTATTGATGCTCTTTTTCTTTCACTGTGAAAGATTTCGAAGAGACTTCCTGTAGTGTGAACCTAATTATTTTGCACTGAATGGCGTTTGTTCTCCAATCTACTTGATGGAAGAGAAAAGGGTAGTTTGTTCTTAAAGTTCAATACCAGTATCTTAAAAACCTTCACTGATAGCCTGTAGAGCTGGAATTATTAACAATTGTAGATTCATGAGGAATTTTTGAATTTTCTGACCTTTTTGCATAGTTAAAATATGTAGGTTTAAATATTTGCTCATATTTATTTTTCTTTCAGGCAAATAAATTTTCTTCTTCTTTTTTTACTAGTTGCTACTTTAACAATTTGGTCCCATAAAATCTCCAAAAGTGCTTTAAAAAGAATGGAATATCAACGTGTCGGAAAAATAAAGTTGAGTCATGATTTCTTTTAACAATACCAGTATCTTTTCTGCATCCAGTCCGTACTAGAGGAAACTGACTTACATAGAAGAGACATTTGGCTTTAATATAATGAGGACTTCTTGGCAGAAAGTCTATTTCAGTGTGGTGCCTACCTTAATATCATGTCATGAATGCAGCATGATTTCGTCCTCAGACAATAGTCAATGTTTGAATTTTGACAAAATTTTGGATGAATTGTTGAATTTTTTACCCTTTGCCTTAAAATATATTTCATTCAACCATATCATGCATTCGATAACATGTCCTCTGTGCTTTCTCTTTCATAGCACTCATTACTCTTGTAATGCTTTGTGTAATATATGCATCTGCCACTAAACTGGGAGTTCCCTGAGGTTCAGACTTTTTTGCATCAATTTTATGTGCCACTGTTTACTAACTCATTATGTTAAATGACTGACTGAAGAGATGTATGAGAAAATACCTTGAGTGCATTTAAACATAAAATGGTAGAACATAAATGCTGTAGAATTTTATGACCTTAAGGAGATTTCAAATCATCTTTTATTTTATTTAACAAATAAATAGTTAACACATTTTACATGTCAGGCAAAATTTTAAGTGAAAGTCAATATTTACTTATCCTCAAACAATCCTTTGAAGCACTATTGTTTTTGAAAACCCTTTATTGAGGTATGATTGACATAAAAGGCTACACATATTTAATGTATACAACTCAATGAGTTAGGGAATCAGTATACACCTATAAAACTATCACCACCATCAAAGTCATAAACATCTCCATCACTTTCCAAAGTTTCCTTCTTTATTATTATTATTATTACTGCTATTTTTGTACGTGGCAAGAACACTTAACGTAAGATCTAGGTATACAGCAGAAGTCCCCAACATTTTGGCACCAGGTACTGGTTTTATGGAAAACAGTTTTTCCGGAGATGAGGGGTTGAGGGGGATGGTTTCAGGATGATTTAAGCACATTACAAGTCTTGTGCACTTTATTTCTATTATTATTACATTGTAACATGTAATAAAATAATTATACAACTAACCATAATGCAGAATCAGTGGGAGCCCTGACCTTTCCAAAATCTTTCACTGGGAAAGATTTGGAAGTGGCTTCCTATAGTGTGGACCTAATTATATTTGTACTTAATGGCATTTGTTCTTCAATCTACTTGATGGAAGAGATAAAGGAATAGTTTGTTCTTAAAGTTCAATACCAATATCTTAAAAACCTTTGCTGATAACCCATAGAGTTTTAATTATTAACAGTTACAGACAGATTCATGAGAAATTGTTGAATTTTCTGACCTTTTCTATAGTTAAAATATGTAGGTTGAATTGTTTATTTGCTCATATTTACTTTTCCTTCAGGCAAATAAATTTTCTTCTTTTGTTTTCTGAGCTTGCGTTCCTTCAGCTAGACAGTCCTATCTTGGGGTGATGGGAGACAGTGAAAGATCATTAGCCATTAGATTCTCAGAAAGAGACCCAACCTAGATCCCTCACATGCACAGTTGATGGTAAGGTTCATGCTCCTCTAAGAACCTAATGCCACTGCTAATCTGACAGGAGGTGAAGCTCAAGCAGTTATGTGAATGATAGGGAGCAATTGTAAATACAGATGAACCTTTGCTTGCTCATCTACTACCCAATGTCTGCTGTGTGGCCTTGTTCCTAAAGGCCATGGTACTGGTCCATGGTCTGGGGGTTGGAGAATCCTGGTATATGGTGCAACATTGTTAGCTCTAGGCACTATGCTATATCATAGATTTCCATATTGGGGTAAGCAAAAATGACTCAAAACAGAGGTTGTGCAGACCTCACTGGAGCTCATTGAGATACCTGATTTTATTTTGCTTCTGGGAACATGCCCCTTGGAGATGAGAATGGCCATATGGTTTGTGTTGGCCAAGATAATGTGAACCTAAGTTGACATACATATTTTCTGAGCAGAAGGATTTAAAAGCCATGAATGATTATCCATGCACTCTTCCTCTGCCACTGAAGTAATGAAAGCACATGTTTATATGGAGTGCCAAGAAATCAAAGCAGCCTGGAATGATGAGTTGACACAAACGCCAGCTGCTCTGGAGAGTCATTCAGAAACACAGGAGACTGCATGACTGAGAAATAAAGTTTACTTAAAGTTTTTGATCCCTTGATAATGTTATTAGTGTAATATAAATAAGTCTACCTATGCTAAACCCCTAGATTCTCAAAAATTTGAGAAATAAGATTAAAGGTTTCAAAATAATCTATTCACTTTATAATAAAATGTAAGGTGGGGGAGAAAATCTAATCATGGCATGGGGGAATGCAAGTAGACCTCCTAAATAAACTGAAATAGACACTCTTCACTACCTCCAAGCCACAGGTATAGGTGGAATCCCTACATGGAAACCTTCTCAAGAAAAGCTTAGGGAACAGGTCAGTGGTGAGATGTCTGAACCTTGATGGCAGATTAACTACCAAAGGGAAAGGGGAGAACAGAGTTGAACATGACCTTTATAGTCACCAAATTTCCTAATTAGTTGAAGTCATTCCATGTCCCCTGAGTTTTAAGACAATAAGGAACAAAGGCCAGAAATACACCAGGAGCTCCACCTGAAAGCAACCAGGATGGAAGAGAGTTCTACCTCACGGTGCCTTACAGGACTCTCTAGCCCTGACCTTCTTCTCCAGTTACACATTATATTCCTATATTTTATTTTGAAGACATATGCACATGTTGTTTCCTTTGAATTAAGATGTCTTCCAGTCTCTCATTATTCAACCATTTCTTATTTATCATTCAAATCTCTACTCAATAGTCATTTCCCCAGTTAAACTTTCCCTGCTTTCTTAATTAGTTCAATTGTCTTTATTGAAAGGATTTTATAGCATTATACATCTCTTTTGTACCCATCACATTTGTGAGTTTGTAATCATTATATAATTAATATGTTTCTCTCATATGGTTATTAATTGAATAATATTATGTCTGTTTTCTCCATAATTTACTTTGCATCCCTAGCATGTTAGCGCCATCTCTCTCTGGCTCCCTCATTCTACCGGTTTCTTTCTCTCTCTCTCTTCCTTCCACATTTGATCTCTCTGCCTCCTCCTTCTACCTAAGCCCAGGTGTTGGTGGAAGAGCCTGGTGGGATGGCAATATTGCACAGAATATATCAAGGACAAGGATTTCTTTCATCTTTTTTCACCTAGCCTTCCTTTTTTGTGTCATCCTTGCTACACGGTCAAAGTTGTGTCACTGTCACAGTGTTGTTCAGGCCCCACTCAGGAACTAATAGTGGAAGTATAAGAAAACCAATTTTATTTGAATTGAGTGACCCAGAATCTACTCACAGCAGGTGTGTTAAGTGTTGCCAGCTCCCAGGGAGGTTAGGGAACATTATCTTGGCACCAGACAGTTAAAACTCTTACTAATAGAGAAACGCATAATGGATTTTGTGGAACAACTAACCATTTGCCACATAGCCTAGTTAGAAAAGATGATTCTGACTGCAAGAATCACAGCATTATTTTAAATATTTATTCCACCATCTTTTCAATTTTTTCAGTTACTTGGTCTTAAGTTTGCTTGTTTTTAAGTTTGCTTTTCTCTTAAGTAATTCACCTTTGTTTCAAGAATTTAAATAAATTTTAAATTTCATAACGCAATTTAATGGATAATATAGGAATTCAGGAATAATATTACATTTATATAAAACTGTTAGGCCTTGCATGGTGGCTCATTCCTGTAGTCCCAGTACTTTGGGAGGCCAAGGCGGGCAGATCACGAGGTCAAGAGATAGAGACCATCCTGGCTAACACGATGAAACCCCGTCTCTACTAAAAATAAGAAAAAA
>NW_022298020.1:0-9113 GCF_002776525.5 Piliocolobus tephrosceles
CAGATTTGAAGAAAACTGTGTCAGCAAACTTATCACTGAAGAGAAACATGTAACTCTGTCAGTTGCATTCACACATCTCAGTGCAGTTTCTCAGAAGGCTTCTTTCCAGTTTTGGTCTGAGGATATTTGCTTTTTCACCATAGCCCTCAATGAGCTCCCAAATATCACTTTGCAGAATACATGACAACAGTGTTAGCAAACTGTTCCAAGAAGGGAAGGGTGGAACTCTGTGTGATGAAGTCACACATCAGAAAGAAATCTCTCAGGAAGCTATTCTCTAGTTGTTCTCTGAGGATACCTGCTTTTTCACAATGGGCTCAAATGGGCTACGAAATATCACTTGGCAGAATCCACGAAAAGAGTGTTAGCAAACTGCTTCCTGAGGAATAAGTTGTAACTCTGTGAGATGAATTCACAGATCACAAAGAAATTCCTCAGAAAGTTTCTTTCACGTTTTATACTGATGATATTTCCTGTATCAATGTAGGCCTCATTGAGATCCAAAGTAGTCCTTCTCAGGTTCCTCAAAGACAGTGTTAATGTCTTGCTCCATGAAACTTAAGTTTAACTCTGTGAGATGAATTCACACATCACCAAGAAGTTTCTAAGAATGCTTCTTTCAAGTTTTCATCTGAGGATATTTCCTTTGTCACTGTAAGCTTCATTGTGCTAAGAAGTACCCCATTGCAGATTTCAAGAAAAGTGTGTTAGCAAACTGATCACTGAAGAGAATCGTGTAACTCTGTGAGTTCCATTCAAACATCACAGTGCCGTTTCTCAGAAGGCTTCTTTCCAGTTTTGATCTGAGGATATTTCCTTTTGCACCATAGCCCTCAATGAGCTCCCAAATATCACTTTGCAGAATCCACGACAACAGTTTTAGCAAACTGTTCCAAGAAGGGAAAGGTGTAACTCTGTTTGATGAAGTCACACATCAGAAAGCAATCTCTCAGAAAGCTTCTCTCTAGTTATTATTTGAGAATATTTTCTTTTTCACCATGGGCACCAATCAGCTCCCAAATATCACTTTGCAGATTCCACGAAAAGAGTGTTAGCTAACTGCTTCATGAGGACTAAATTGTAACTCCGTGAGATGAATTCACATATCACAAAGAAGTTTCTCCGAATGTTACTTTCACATTTTGAACTGATGATATTTCCTTTATCTGCATAGGCTTCAAAGCGACCCAAAGTAGCCCTTCTCAGGTTCCTCACAGCAATGCTAATGGACTGCTCCAGGAAACATAAGTGTAACTCTGTGAGATGAATTCACACATCACCAAGAAGTTTCTATGAAAGTTTCTTCTTGGTTTTCATCTGAGGATATTTCCTTTGTCACTGTAAGCTTCATTGCGCTAAGAAGTACCCCATTGCTGATTTCAAGAAAACTGTGTTAGCAAACTGATCACTGAAGAGAAATTGTAACTCTGTGAGTTGCATTCACACATCGCAGTGCAGTTTCACAGAAGGCTTCTTTCCAGTTTTGATCTGAGGATATTTCCTTTTCCACTATAGCCCTCAATGAGCTCCCAAATATCACTTTGCAGAATCCACGACGACAGTGTTAGCAAACTGTTCCCAGAAAGGAAGGGTGGAACTCTGTGTGGTGAAGTCACACATCAGAAAACAATCTCTCAGAAAGCTTTTCTCTAGTTATTATCTGAGGATATTTCCTTTTTCAACATGGTCCCCAATGGGCTCCGAAATATCACTTTGCAGATTCTGCGAAAAGAGTGTGAGGAAAACTGCTTCATGAGGACTAAGTTGTGACTCTGTGAGATGAATTGACAGACCACAAAGACGTTTCTCAGAAATCTTCTTTCACTTTTTAAACTGATGATATTTCCTTTATCAGCATAGGCCTCAATGTGATCCAAAGTAGCCCTTCTCATGTTCCTCAAAGACAGTGCTAATGGACTGCTCCAGGAAACATAAATGTAACTCTGTTAGATCAATTCACACATCACCAAGAAGTTTCTATGAAAGCTTCTTTGTGGTTTTCATCTGATGATATTTTCTTTGTCACCATAAGCTTCATTGCGCTAAGAAGTATCCCTTTGCAGATTTCAAGAAAACTGTGTTAGCAAACTGATCACTGAAGAGAATCGTGTAACTCTGTGAGTTGCATTCACACATCGCAGTGCAGTTTCTCAGAAGGCTTCTTTCCAGTTTTGATCTGAGGATATTTCCTTTTTCACCATAGCCCTCAATGAGCTCCGAAATATCACTTTGCAGAATCCACGACAACAGTGTTAACAACCTGTTCCAAGAAGGGTAGGGTTGAACTCTGTGTGATGAAGTCACACCTCAGAAAGCAATCTCTCAGAAAGCTTCTCTCTAATTATTATCTGATGATATTTCGTTTTTAACCATGGGCCCCAAAGGACTCCCAAATATCACTTTGCAGATTCCACGAAAAGAGTGTTAGCAAACTGCTTCATGAGGACTAAGTTGTAACTGTGTTAGATGAATTCACAGATCAAAAAGAAGTTTCTCAGAATGTTTCTTTCATGTTTTGAACTGATGATATTTCCTTTATCAGCATAGGCCTCAATGAAATCCGAAGTAGCCCTTCTCATGTTCCTCAAAGACAGTGTTAATGCACTGCTCCAAGAAACATAAGTGTAACTCTGTGAGATGTATTCCCACATCACCAAGAAGATTCTAAGAAAGCTTCTAAAAAACAACAGGGGAAGCAGCAAAGACCTGTGCAGACCCGAATGACTCTGTCTGAGAGCTTTGAAGAGAGCAGTGGATCTCCCATCACGGAGGTTGAGATCTGAGAATGGACAGACTGCCTGCTCAAGTTGGTCCCTGACCCTTAGTAGCCTAACTGAGAGACTTCCCACACTAGGAGCAGTCTGACACCCCACACCTCGCAGGGTGGAGTACACCCCTGAGAGGAAGCTTCCAAAGCAAGAATCAGACAGGTACACTTGCTGTTCAGCAATATTCTATCTTCTGCAACCTCTGCTGCTGATACCCAGGCAAACAGGGTCTGGAGTGGAACTCAAATAATCTCCAACAGACATACAGCTGAGGGTCCTGACTATTAGAAGGAAAACTATCAAACAGGAAGAATGCCTATACCAAAACCCCATGAGTACGCCACCATCATCAAAGACCACAAGCAGATAAAACCACAAAGATGGGGAAGAAGCAGGGCAGAAAAGCTGGAAATCCAAAAAATAAGAGCGCATCTCCCCCTGCAAAGGAGCGCAGCTCATCGCCAGCAATGGGTAAAAGCTGGTCAGTGAATGACTTTGATGAGATGAGAGAAGAAGGCTTCAGTCAATCAAAGTTCTCAGAGCTAAAGGAGGAATTACGTACCCAGTGCAAAGAACCTAAAAATCTTGAAAAAAGAGTGGAAGAATTGATAGCTAGAATAATTAATGCAGAAAAGTCACAAATGAAATGACAGAGATGAAAACCATGACACGAGAAATACGTGACAAATCCACGAGCTTCAGTAACCGACTTGATCAACTGCAAGATAGAGTATCAGCGATTGAGGATCAAATAAATGAAATGAAGTGAGGAGAGAAACCAAAAGAAAAAAGAAGAAAAAGAAATGAACAAAGGCTGCAAGAAGTATGGGATTATGTAAAAAGACCAAATCTACATCTGATTGGGGTGCCTGAAAGTGAGGGGGAAAATGAAACCAAGTTGGAAAACACTCTTCAGGATATCATCCACGGGAACTTCCCCTACCTAGTAGGGCAGGCCAACATTCAAATTCAGGAAATACAGAGAACACCACAACGATACTCCTCGAGAAGAGCAACTCCAAGACACATAATTGCCAGATTCACCAAAGTTGAAATGAAGGAAAAAATCTTAAGGGCAGCCAGAGAGAAAGGTCGGGTTACCCACAAAGGGAAGCCCATCAGACTAACAGCAGACTTATTGGCAGAAACTCTCCAAGCCAGAAGAGAATGGGGGCCAATATTCAACATTCTTAAAGAAAACAATTTTCAACCCACAATTTCATATCCAGCCAAACAAAGTTTCATAAGTGAAGGAGAAATAAAATCCTTTACAGATAAGCAAATGCTTAGAGATTTTGTCACCACCAGGCCTGCCTTACGAGAGACCCTGAAGGAAGCCCTAAACATGGAAAGGAACAACCGGTACCAGCCATTGCAAAAACATGCCAAAATGTAAAGACCATCGAGGCTAGGAAGAAACTGCATCAACTAACGAGCAAAGTAACCAGTTAATATCATAATTGCAGGATCAAGTTCACATATAACAATATTAACCTAAAATGTTAATGGACTAAATCGTCCAAGTAAAAGACACAGACTGGCAAACTGGATAAAGAGTCAAAACCCATCAGTCTGCTGTCTTCAGGAGACCCATCTCACATGTAGAGACATACATAGGCTCAAAATAAAGGGATGGAGGAAGATCTACCAAGCAAATGGAGAACAAAAAAAGCAGGGGTTGCATTCCTAGTCTCTGATAAAATAGACTTTAAACCATCAAAGATCAAAAGAGACAAAGAAGGCCATTACATAATGGTAAAGGGATCAATCCAACAGGAAGACCTAACTATCCTAAATATATATGCACCCAATACAGGAGCACCCAGATTCATAAAGCAAGTCCTTAGAGACTTACAAAGAGACTTAGAATCCCATACAATAATAATGGGAGACTTCAACACTCCACTGTCAACATTAGACAGATCAACGAGACAGAAAGTTAACAAGGATATCCAGGAATTGAACTCATCTCTGCACCAAGCGGACCTAATAGACATCTATAGAACTCTCCACCCCAAATCCACAGAATATACATTCTTCTCAGCACCACATCACACTTATTCCAAAATTGACCACATATTTGGAAGTAAAGCACTCCTTAGCAAATGTAAAAGAACAGAAATTATAACAAACTGTCTCTCAGACCACAGTGCAATCAAAGTAGAACTCAGGACTAAGAAACTCAATCAAAACCGCTCAACTACATGGAAACTGAACAACCTGCTCCTGAATGACTACTGGGTACATAACGAAAAGAAGGCAGAAATAAAGATGTTCTTTGAAACCAATGAGAACAAAGATACAACATACCAGAATCGCTGGGACACATTTAAAGCAGTGTGTAGAGGGAAATTTATAGCACTAAATACCCACAAGAGTAAGCTGGAAAGATCTAAAATTGACACTCTAACATCACAATTAAAAGAACTAGAGAGGCAAGAGCAAACACATTCAAAAGCTAGCAGAAGGCAAGAAATAACTAAGATCAGAGCAGAACTCAAAGAGATAGAGACACAAAAAACCCTCCAAAAATCAATGAATCCAGGAGCTGGTTTTTTGAAAAAATCAAAAAAATTGACAGACCACTAGCAAGACTAATAAAGAAGAAAAGAGGGAAGAATCAAATAGACGCAATTCAAAATGATAAAGGGGATATCACCACCGACCCCACAAAAATACAATCTACCATCAGAGAATACTGTAAACAACTCTACGCAAATAAACTAGAAAATCTAGAAAAAATGGATAATTTCCTGGACACTTACACTCTTCCAAGACTAAACCAGGAAGAAGTTGAATCCCTGAATAGAACAATAGCAGGCTGTGAAATTGAGGCAATAATTAATAGCCTACCAACCATAAAAAGTCCAGGACCAGATGGAGTCACAGCTGAATTCTAGCAGAGGTACAAAGAGGAGCTGGTACCATTCTTTCTTAAACTATTCCAATGAATTGAAAAAGGGGGAATCCTCCCTGGCCTCATTTTATTAGGCCAACATCATCCTGATACCAAAGCCTGGCAAAAACACAACAAAAAAAGGATATTGTTGACCAATATCCCTGATTAACATCGATGCAAAAATCCTCAATAAAATACTGGCAAAACGGATTCAGCAGCACATCAAAATGCTTATCCACCATAATCAAGTGGGCTTCATCCCTGGGATGCAAGGCTGGTTCAACATTTGCAAATCAATAAACGTAATCCAGCATATAAACAGAACCAAAGATGAGGACCAAATGATTATCTCAATAGATGCAGAAAAGGCTTCTGACAAAGTTCAACAGCCCTTCATGCTAAAAAACACTCAATAAATTTGGTATTGATGGAACGTACCTCAAAATAATAAGAGCTATTTATGACAAATCCACAGCTAATATCATACTGAATGGGCAAAAACTGGAAAAATTCCCTTTGAAAACTGGCACAAGACAGGGATGCCCTCTCTCACCACTCCTATTCAACATAGTGTTGGAAGTTCTGGCGAGGGCAATCAGGCAAGAGAAAGAAATCAAGGATATCCAGTTAGGAAAAGAAGAAGTCAAATTGTCCCTGTTTGCAGATGACATGATTGTACACTTAGAAAACCCCATTGTCTCAGCCCAAAATCTACTTAAGCTGATAAAGAACTTCAGCAAAGTCTCAGGATACAAAATTAATGTGCAAAAATCAGAAGCATTCTTAAACACCAGTAACAGACAAGCAGAGAGCCAAATCAGGAATGAACTTCCATTCACAATTGCTTCAAAGAGAATAAAATGCCTAGGAATCCAAATTACAAGGGATGTAAAGGACCTCTTCAAGGAGAACTACAAACCACTGCTCAGTGATATAAAGTAGGACACAAACAAATGGAAGACCATACCATGCTCATGGATAGGAAGAATCAATATCGTGAAAATGGCCATACTGCCCAAGGTTACTTATAGATTCAATGCCATCCCCATCAAGATACCAATGAGTTTCTTCACAGAGTTGGAAAAAGCGGCTTTAAAGTTCATAAAAGAGCCCGAATTGCCAAGACAATCCTAAGTCAAAAGGACAAAGCTGGAGGCATCACGCTACCTGACTTCAAACTATACTACAAGGCTACAGTAACTAAAACAGCATGGTACTGGTACCAAAACTGAGATCTAGACCAATGGAACAGAACAGAGTCCTCAGAAATAATACCACACATCTACAGCCATCTGATCTTTGACAAACCTGAGAGAAACAAGAAATGGGGAAAGGATTTCCTATTTAATAAATGGTGCTGGTAAAATTGGCTAGCCATAAGTAGCAAGCTGAAACTGGATCCTTTCCTTACTCCTTATAGAAAATTAATTCAAGATGGATTAGAGACTTAAATGTGAGACCTAATACCATAAAAACCCTAGAAGAAAACCTAGGTGGTACCATTCAGGACATAGGCATGGGCAAGGACTTCATGTCTAAAACACCAAAAGCAACGGCAACAAAAGCCAAAATTGACAAATGGGATCTAATTAAACTAAAGAGCTTCTGCATAGCAAAATAAACTACCATCAGAGTGAACAGGCAACCTACAGAATGGGAGAAAATTTTTGCAATCTACTCATCTGCCAAAGGGCTAATTTCCAGAATCTACAAAGAACTCAAACAAATTGACAAGAAAAAAAACAAACAACCCCATCAAAAAGTGGGCAATGGATATGAACAGACATTTCTCAAAAGAAGACATTCATACAGCCAACAGACACATCAAAAAATGCTCATCATCACTGGCCATCAGAGAATTGCAAATCAAAACTGCAATGAGATACCATCTCACACCAGTTAGAATGGCAATCATTACAAAATCAGGAAACAACAGGTGCTGGAGAGGATGTGGAGAAATAGGAACACTTTTACACTGTTGGTGGGATTGTATACTAGTTCAACCATTATGGAAAACAGTATGGCGATTCCTCAAGGATCTATATCTAGATGTACCATATGACCCAGCCCTCCCACTACTGGGTATGTACCCAAAGGATTAAAAATCATGCTGCTATAAAGACACATGCACACGTATGTTTATTGCGGCACTATTCACAATAGCAAAGACTTGGAATCAACCCAAATGTCCATCAGTGACAGACTGGATTAAGAAAATGTGGCACATATACACCATGGAATATTATGCAGCCATTAAAAAGGGTGAGTTTGCATCCTTTGTAGGGACATGGATGCAGCTGGAAACCATCATTCTTAACAAACTATCACAAGAAGAGAAAACCAAACACCGCATGTTCTCACTCATAGGTGGGAACTGAACAATGACATCACTTGTACTCGGGAAGGGGAACATCACACTTCGGGGCATATCATGGCGGGTGAGGGGGGAGGGATTGCATTGGGAGTTATACCTGATATAAATGACGAATTGATGGGTGCTGATGAGTTGATGGGTGCAGCACACCAACATGGCACAAGTATACATATGTTACAATCCTGTACTTTATGCACATGTACCCTAGAACTTAAAGTATAATAATAAAAAAAAATAAATTAAATTAAAAAACAAAAAAAATTAAAAAAAACTAGAAAGAAGCTTTCTGAAAAACTGCTTTGTGATGTGTGAATTCATCTCACAGTTACACCATTCCTTTCATTGAGATGTTTGCTAACACTTTCTTCGTGGAAACTGCAATGGGATATTCGAGAGTGCATTGAGGAATATGGCGAAAAAGGAAGTATCCTCAGATAAACACTAGAAAGAAGCTTGTTTAGAAACAGTTTTGTGATGTGTGAATTCATTTTACAGAATTACACTGTTCATTTCATTCAGCAGTTTGCTAACACAGTTTTCGTAGGGTCTTCAAGGGATATTTGGGAGTGCATTGAGGTTGATGGTGAAAAAGGAAATATCCTCAGGTAAAAACTAGAAAGAACCTTTCTGAGAATCTGCTTTGTGATGTGTGAGTTCATTTCACAGAGTTTCATGATTCTTTTCATAGAAAAGTTTAGTAGCGTTGTTTTTGGAGAAGGGATATTATGGATTGCACTGAAACTCATGGTGACAAAGGAAATATCCTCAGATAAAAACTAGGAAGAATGTTTCTTAGAAAGCTCTTTGTGATGTGTGAATTCATCTCACAGAGTTACACCTTTCTTTTCATGGAGAACTTTGCTAACTTCGTTTTCGTGGAATCTGCAAAGCAATATTTGGGAGTCATTGAGGTCTATAGTGAAAAAGAAAATATGCTCAGATAAAAACTAGAAAGAAGTTTTCTGAGAAAATGCTTTGTGATGTGTGAATTCATTACCCAAACATACACGATTCTTTTCATTGAACAGTTTGATACCACTTTTTTCTTGGAACCTTCAATAGGATATTTGGG
>NW_022298022.1:0-4241 GCF_002776525.5 Piliocolobus tephrosceles
ATCAAAACAATCTCAATAAGCCTAGCAAAACCCAAGCCAGAAAACCCATTAGTTACCAATGCTGGGATGGAACAGTAAGTCTGCCAGTCAAAAATGAAACCGTGAATCAAAGTCCTCGCCTTGCTAAACAACAGAGAAAGAGCCAGGAACATGTTTCTAAAATCCTCAACCATTCTCAAGCTTTACATTTTTGTACAAACCGAGAATGGCAATAGCACAAATAATCCCTCATAACTGCATTAAAGGATTCACTTTCATGATTGTATTTCACCCTAGTTAATGGTAAAATGACTGTCCCATCCTCAGCAGACTCCGGTCCATGGTCCTCAGGCCTACTGAGATGGCATTTAAAGTCAGCCAGGCATCCAAAGGGAACCCAGAGACAAGGGGACTTTAGCCTCATCTATGTGTTCATCTCTTATGAAGGAAGGTCATATAATTGAAAGTTATCATTAAAAAGTTGAAGTTAGGGGATGGGCATGGTGGCTCACACTTGTAAATCCCAGCACTTTTGGGAGATCAAGATGGGAGGATCACTTGAGCTCCAGAGTTCAAGACCAGAGGCTTGGCAACATAATGAGACCCCGTCTCTATAAAAAATAAAAAATAAAATTATCCGGGTGTGGTGGCATGTTCCTGTAATCCCAGCTACTCAGGAGGCTGAGGCAGGAGGATCGCTTGAACCCAGAGGTCAAGGCTGAAGTGTGCTGTGTTCACACCACTGCACTCTAGCCTGGACAACACAATGAGACCCTGTCTCAAAATTAAAAATAAAAATAGGCCAGCATGGTGGTTCATGCCTGTAATCCCAGCACTTGGGGAGGCTGAGGCAGGCAGATCATCTGAGGTTGGCAGTTCGAGACCAACCTGACTGAGGTGGAGAAACTCCATCTCTACTAAAAACAAAAAAAATTAGCCAGGCGTGATGACACATGCCTGTAATCCCAGTTACTCGAGAGGTTGAGGTAGGAGAATCACTTGAACCCAGGAGGCAGAGGTTGTGGTGAGCCAAGATGGTGCCATTGCACTCCAGCCTGGGCAACAAGAACTAAACTCCATCTCAAAAATAAATAAATAAATAAATAAAACAAATAAAAATAAAAAGTTGGAGTTAAAGAAAAGTCATATAATTACACTATCTTAGATTAATGTTTTTATACTTTTTTTTAAAAGTAGTATCAAATAAAACCTGATATGAAACACTGTAATAAACATATGTTATGTTTTGCCGCCTTTGGGTGTAGAATCTAAGATAGCTTGCTTCATGGGAACCACATCCTATACACATCTGAGTATGGTTTCAGCACACGGTCCTGGCCTGGCCATGGGGGCAAATGTAATAATTTGCTTCCTGAGCTCTCATGGTACTTTTTCCCTTCATAATTCTGGAAAGACACAGCAGTGGTATAGTTTTTTGATCTCCTAGAATCCACCTTGCAAGGAAAAAAAAAAAAAAAGGCAAAGCAACCAGATGGTAAAACCAAAAATCCTATAAAGAGCATCTTCAACAAAACCAGATTATTAGGTATCCCCATGAACTGTAAAATGAAAGAGCATGATGACAACCATTTCCACCGCTATAAGATCTATATGATATTCACATTTATACAGAAGAATGCAGAGGGAAGAGATAGGGCACCTGAGGGGCCAGCAAACAGGTCTTTGCAGGAGGGCACAGTGAGCCAAACTGAGAAAAGCAGCTAAAGTGGGAGGTGTTCTGCATGCTTCAGTATGGGTGAGTACAAGCAGACTCTGATAAGACTGGAGGGGCTGGAGCAATTGCGGCAACATCAACTTTTAAAGCAATTGTCTTAGTCCTTTTGTGTTGCTATGAAGGAAGACCTGAGGCTGAGTAATTTATTAAGAAAAGAGGTTTATTTGGCTCACAGCTCTGCAGACGGTATAAGAAGCATGACGCCAGCATCTGCTTCTGGTGAGGCCTTAGGAAGCTTCCTCTTATGACTGAAGGGGAAGGGCAGCCAGTATGGGCAGAGATCACATGGCAAGAGAGAGAAGTAAGAAGAGAGAGGAGGAGGCACCAGGCTCTTTTTAACAACCTACTTTCTTGGGAACTAGTAGAGTAAGAACTTACTCATTGCCACAAAGAGGGCACCAAGCCATTCATGAGGGATCCACCCCCTTAACCCAAACGCCTTCTGTTAGGCCCTGCTGCCAACACTGAAGATCAGATTTCTTTTTTCTTTTTCTTTTTTTTTTCCGAGACAGAGTCTCGCTCTTTTGCCCAGGCAGGAGTACATGGCACAATCTTGGCTCAAGTGATTCTCCTCCCTCAGCCTACTGAGTAGGTGGGATTACAAGTGTAAGCCACCATGCTCAGCTAACTTTTGTGATTTTAGTAGAGACAGGGTTTCACCATGTTGGCCAGGCTGGTCTCGAACTCCTGGCCTCAAGTGATCCACCTACCTTGACCTCCTGAAGTGTTAAGATTACAGGCGTGAGCCACTGCCCGGCTGGGGATCAAATTTCAGCATGAGGTTTGGAGGGTTAAATATTCAAGCTATAGCACTAATCAACCAAGCTCCCTTCCACAAAACAGATAAACAGTATAAACTAGTATTTCAAAACTAGCTAAAAGACATTTTGAAAGATACAAAGAACAACATACATACGTAAATCAGAACTAGAAAAATATAGCAATTAGGTGATAAAACTCCGGGAAAAAATAGTAATAAATAAAAAATTTATTTCAGAAATGAAACTAAACCAGAAGGAAAACAAAAGTAAATAAATAAGCTGGGCATAGTGGCTCACACCTGTAATCCCAGCACTTTGGGAGGCTGAGGCAGGAAGATTGCTTGAGCTCAGGAGTTTGAGCAACATAGTGAGACCCCATCTCTACCAAACATTAAAAAAAATTAGCCTGACATGATGGTGGGTGCCAGTAATCCCAGCTACTCCGGTGGCTGAGGTGGGAGGATCACTTAAGCACAGACTTCAGTGAGCTGTGATTGTGCCACTGTACTACAGCTTGTCTCAAAAAAAAAAAAAAAAAAGTAAATAAATGCTACAAATATTGCCTGATAAGAAATAGAAGGTGAAAAAAAATTGAAAATAAGGAAAAAAGAAACAAAAAGCATGTGCAAAAAAGTGACAAACATTGAAGTCATGCAAATAAGATCTCTGAAAATAATTTAAAATCTAAGCTGTTGGAACTCTAAATTATTTTGAGCCTTAGAGGAAGGTTACCTGACAGGCAGCTGTAACTTAGGCAGCTGTAACCCTTGGTTTCTGATTATAGATTAGTCTTCTTACTTACCTACATTGTTTTGTAAAATGTTGCAAATGACTACAGGGCATCAGGAAAGACCGCACTGTTGATCTTCATTATAGATTGACTTCCCTCTTACCTTTCTCACACAAAGACTTTTTGGCCATCACATTGTCATAAAATGGAATGCTAAATACCTTAAATTGGAAAGGAGGGTCAGGAGGTGGCTCATACCTGTAATTTCAGCACCTTGGGAAGCCTAGGTGAGAGGACTGTTTGAGGCCAGGAGTTTGAGACCAGCCTGCGCAACATAGTGAGATCCTGTTTCTTCTTGTTATTTTTTAAAAAATTAACCGGATATGGGGACAAGCACATGTAGTCCCAGCTACTCAGGAAGCTGAGGTGGGAGGATCCCTTGAACCTGGGAGGTGAAGGCTGCAATGAGTCATGTTTGCACCATCTTACTCCACTCTGGATGACAGAGGAACACGCTGTCTCAAAAATAAATAAATATGTAGGAAGGGAAATGAAAACCAGTTGTAAAGAAAAGAAACCAAGCCATATAGAAAAGGAAAGAAGCTGTAACTAAATGGTTGTAACTCATGAACCAGCCTCATATAGAAAATGATCCTACTTGTTTGTTTTTTACCTACTTAAAGCAAGAACTTAACTTTCAACTTCAGAACACTGACCCCATTTCCCTACGCTCTGTGTCTCCCAGCTAGTCATTCCCAACATTTCGCTTTAATAAACTCTTTAAAACTGGCTTCTGGGCCGGACGCGGTGGCTCGTGCCTGTAATCCCAGCACTTTGGGAGGCCAAGGCGGGTGGATCATGAGGTCAAGAGATCGAGACCTGTTATGCCCAGACCGTTTATTCCCCAGAGAAGACCACCAGAGTCCAGAGTCAAAGCCAAGCAGCAAGGATCTTTATTACAGGTTCGCACCTGGAACTCTCACGCACACCCGTGAAACGAGCGGGGCGGGAGAGCTCCCCAACTGGGCTCAGGACA
>NW_022298023.1:0-1358 GCF_002776525.5 Piliocolobus tephrosceles
ACTGGGTACATAACGAAATGAAAGCAGAAATAAAGATGTTCTTTGAAACCAATGAGAACAAAGATACAACATACCAGAATCTCTGGGACACATTTAAAGCAGTGTGTAGAGGGAAATTTATAGCACTAAGTGCCCACAAGAGAAAGCAGGAAAGATCTAAAATTGACACTCTAACATCACAATTAAAAGAACTAGAGAGGCAAGAGCAAACACATTCAAAAGCTAGCAGAAGGCAAGAAATAACTAAGATCAGAGCAGAACTGAAGGAGATAGAGATACAAAAAAACCCTCCAAAAAATCAATGAATCCAGGAGTTGGTTTTTTGAAAAGATCAACAAAATTGACAGACCGCTAGCAAGGCTAATAAAGAAGAAAAGAGAGAGGAATCAAATAGACGCAATAAAAAATGATAAAGGGGATATCACCACCGACCCCACAGAAATACAAACTACCATCAGAGAATACTATAAACACCTCTACGCAAATAAACTAGAAAATCTAGAAGAAATGGATAATTTCCTGGACACGTACACTCTTCCAAGACTAAACCAGGAAGAAGCTGAATCCCTAAATAGACCAATAGCAGGCTCTGAAATTGAGGCAATAATTAATAGCCTACCAACCAAAAAAAGTCCAGGACCAGATGGATTCACAGCTGAATTCTACCAGAGGTACAAGGAGGAGCTGGTAACATTCCTTCTGAAATTATTCCAATCAATAGAAAAAGAGGGAATCCTCCCTAACTCATTTTATGAAGCCAACATCATCCTGATACCAAAGCCTGGCAGAGACACAACAAAAAAAGAGAATTTTAGACCAATCTCCCTGATGAACATCGACGCAAAAATCCTCAATAAAATCCTGGGAAACTGGATTCAGCAGCACATCAAAAAGCTTATCCACCATGATCAAGTGGGCTTCATCCCTGGGATGCAAGGCTGGTTCAACATTCGCAAATCAATAAACGTAATCCAGCATATAAACAGAACCAAAGACAAGAACCACATGATTACCTCAATAGATGCAGAAAAGGCTTTTGGCAAAATTCAACAGCCCTTCATGCTAAAAACGCTCAATAAATTCGGTATTGATGGAATGTACCTCAAAATAATAAGAGCTATTTATGACAAACCCACAGCCAATATCATACTGAATGGGCAAAAACTGGAAAAATTCCCTTTGAAAACTGGCACAAGACAGGGATGCCCTCTCTCACCACTCCTATTCAACATAGTGTTGGAAGTTCTGGCTATGGCAATCAGGCAAGAGAAAGAAATAAAGGGTATTCAGTTAGGGAAAGAAGAAGTCAAATTGTCCCTGTTTGCAGATGACATGATTGTATATTTAGAAAACCCCAT
>NW_022298024.1:0-2186 GCF_002776525.5 Piliocolobus tephrosceles
TTTTTACAACAGTTTAATTCATATGTACTATGAATGATTATATTTAAAATGATCAAATATGTATATATATATATATATATATATACATGTATGTAGCTATACATTAAAACTATTACTTATTATTATAGTATGCATATTAATACAATATTCTAATATTTTAAATGCAATAATTAAATGAATGTGTTATAATTTTTTCAAATATAGTTATTATTATTAAAAAATTTTATAAGTATTTTCAAAAAAATGTTAAGGATTTGATATTTCTTTGCTTTTTTAAGGTCCACTGAGAAACGCTCATAAAATAAATTAACAATAATTTTTGTAATTGTATATAAATTATTTCTTTAAAAAAAAAAAAAAAAAATACACATATATACATATAAATATACATATAAATATACATATACATATATATACATTACTATACAACAATTTTTAAATGCTAAAATAATAGGTCTTGTTGGTAATAAAATTCTGAAGAATAACGATAATTTAAAAAATAAAAAAAACTGTTCATTGATTATTGTTTAAATAACAGTTCTAGTGACTGTTTCGTGATTGTATTTGTTGTTAGGTGCATTATTCTCATATATTTTATATTCTGTTTTTTGTGTCACCTAGTTTTATAATTGCATTCAAAAAAAAATTGCAACAGCTAATGCTTTTTTTTTTTTTTTACCCCCTATAATTTTATTTTAATCATAAGTTTTAAAAAAAAAACATAATCACTTTAAAGAAAAAAATGTTTTCTATAGCTTTTACTATATTATATATGTATAATGTTATATTGTTGCTATCCCTCAAAGGTTGAAAATATTTTTTTGTTTTTGCGTCTCAATGTATTACAAATATGTTCATATATATATATATATATATACACATATATATGAGTTTGTTTCTATATTCATTTAATTATGCGTCTTGTAATATATTTAACACTGTGTTGAGTGAAGCATTTAGTAATACATTAAATCATGTGTTTACTTATGTATTTATTAATTTTTTAGAATCATAAAAAAAGTTATATACTAAAAGATAATTTTGTTTTCCTTTAATTATTTTTTTTTAATCAACACCATTATCATTAGCATCATCATCATAATGTAATGTTGCTCTTCAATCGTTTGCACCTTATTTTTCAGCATAATGGGGTGTGGAATAAAAGTGACATAATAATGAGTACATCGTTTTTTTTTTTTTTAAATAATTTGTTATGGTTAACAAAATCTATATTAATTTTTAAAAGATTCTTTGAATGTTATATAAAAAAAAAATAAAGAAAATGTGAAAAATAAATATAAGGTAAATAGCAATATTGTACACATATATATATATATATATATATATATATATATATATATAACATTAAAAAGAAAACACTATATTATAAATTAAATAAAAAAAAAAAAGTTTTTCAAGTGCAACTATATAAATTAACAAAGAAAATGACAATAAAATAAAATATATTTTTTGATCGCCTGAGTAATCATAAATTGTTACCAAATGAATTACAATTTCTGCAACCTTGTGTTTATGTTTGCTTTTATTTATTCATTTATTTATTTTATTTATTTTATCAATTTTATTTATTTTATCAATTTTATTAATTTTATTAACTTTATTAACTTTATTTTATTTATTTATTTATTTATTTATATCATTTATTTATTTTATTTATTTCATTTATTTATTTATTTATTTATTTTATTTATTTATTTATTTTTTTTTTTAATTGCACGGTACTCAACCCTCAGGGTTGCAACTGCTTAATGATAAATAATTTGAATGAAAATATTATTGATTATAAAACTTGCACTTTTAACAAATTATTATTAAAACGTTTATATATAAAGAAAAAGTGTTTATATATATATATATTCACATTTATATTTATATAAACATAATGCACAGTACTAACGATTCGAACTATATACAACTAATGTTTTTGAAGTAAATAAAAAAATAAAAGATTACAGCTTGAAACGATATTTATGTTAAGAAAAAATGGTTACATGTTTTTAAAAAATCCATTATATTATAAATTGTAAACACACGTTTTATAAAATAAAATAAACAATAATACTATTAATATTTAATGAATACAAATATAACGAACCGTTTTTTTATTATTGATCTGATTTGATTTGGTTTAGTTTGATTTGGTTTGGTTTAGTTTGATTTGGTTT
>NW_022298028.1:0-1060 GCF_002776525.5 Piliocolobus tephrosceles
TTTTAAAAAACTATATGATCCTCTCAATAAATGCAGAAAAGACTTTTGATGTAATCCAACATCCCTTCAATTAAAAACCTTCAACAAACCAGGCTTTTAAAGAACATACCTCAAAGTAATAACAGTCATCTATGACCAACACACAGGCAACATCATACTGAACATGGAGAAGCTAGAAGCACTGAGTACCAGAGTAAGACAAGGATGCCCAATCCCACCACTCCTATATAGTGTAGTAATGGAAATCCCAGCCAGAGAAATCAGGCAATAGGAAGATATACAAGGCATCCAAATAGAAAGAGATTAAGTCAAACTATCTCTGTATATAGATTATATCATTCTGTACCTAGAAAACACCATAGTCACTGCCTAAAACCTCCTAAATCTGATAAACAACTTCAGCAAAGTATAAGGATACAAAATCACTGTATAAAAATAGGTAGCATTTATATAGGCCAATAACATCCAAGATGAGAGCCAAATCCAGAATGCAATCTCATTCACAATAGCCACAGAAAGAATAAATTACCTAGGAATCTAGCTAACCAGGGAGGTGAAAGATCTCTACAATGAAAATTACCAAACACTCAAATAAATCAGAGATGACACAAACAAATGGGAAAATATTACATACTCATGGATAGGAAGAATCCATTTTCTGGAAATGGCCATACTGCTGAAAGCAATTTAGAGATTGAAAGCTATCCTATCAAACTACTAATGGCATTTTTCACAGAACTAAAAAACAAAACGAAACCCTACTTTAAAATGTGTATGAAGCCTAAAAAGAGCCCGAATATACAAGGCAACCCTAAGCAAAACGAACAAAGCTAGAGGCACCACACTACCTGAATTCAAACTATACTATAGAGCTACAGTAACCAAAACATCATGGTAGTGGTACACACGTAGACACACAGATTAACAGAACAGTTTAGAGAACCCAGAAATGAAGTCATACACCTACAACTATCTGTCGTTTGACAAAGTTGACAAATAAAGCAATAGGGAAATAACTCCCTAATCAATAAATGGTGCAGGGATTACTGGTTAGCCATAT
>NW_022298028.1:1160-4171 GCF_002776525.5 Piliocolobus tephrosceles
ACACCTACAACTATCTGTCCTTTGACAAAGTTGACAAATAAAGCAATAGGGAAATAACTCCCTAATCAATAAATGGTGCAGGGATTACTGGTTAGCCATATGCAGAAGTTGAAACTGGATCCCTTCTGAAGCAGCCTTGTTGTCTGGGATGATATCCGAGGTCCATCCTCTCATGACAAGGAAATCAAGGACATGGACACACAAGAAGTGAGCTTAAGAGCAGAGGTTTAACAGGTTCTTTATGGACTAAAATGTAAAACATTAATATGTGAATGGTGCCCATGAGAAATGAGAATACTTTGAGCCAGGAGAATCAAGATTATTATTCATATTTATTTTATATTATATATGAGAATACTGGTGAGAGAATACTGGACAAAATAAGTTTTCAAAGTTACACAGCAAATGAGCGATGGATTACAATGAATTTTAGGCTGGGCACAGTGGCTCACACCTGTAATCCTAGCATTTTGGGAGGCTGAGATGGGCGGATCACATGAGGTCAGGAGTTCGAGACCAGCCTGGCCAATATGGTGAACTCCCATCTCTACTAAAAATATAAAAAAATAGCCAGATGTGGTGGTGGGCACTTGTAATCCCAGCTACTCGGGAGGCTGAGGCAGGAGAATCACTTGAACCCAAGAGGCGGAGGTTGCTGTGAGCTGACATTGCACCAGTGCACTCCAGCCTGGGCAACAAGAGCAAAACTCTGCCTCAAAAAAAATTAATTTCAGGCTTTATAATATTGTAAAATTGAATTAAAATTAAAGACTAAAACATTTTTATAAAAAGGACAAGTTTTTTAAAAAATAAGTAAAAACTTTTCTTATGTACATTTACCCAAGTTGAAATATAGCCATGTGAAAGAGAGATTTGCCAAATGATAATCTGGGATTTTAGCTTGAACATCCATTCTTGGATACATCATAATGTGAGCTTCCTAGAGGAAGACAATATGTCTGCTTTGCTCAACTTTGCATCTCTAGGATTTACCACAATGTTTGGCACATGATATACAAACACTAAATCAATATTTTTAAATAAAATAATGAAAATAGTTTGTATAATTTCAACTTTCTCAAATATTTTAAAGGCAATATAATTTGCGTGTCTGGTTTATTGCTCAAATCATCAAACAGGTTGTATTCTATATATCTTCTTTCCTACTCTATTTCCAGGAAGTCCACTAGTCCTAGAAAAAGCATGAAGCAGAGCCATTCTCATTGGTTCACAGACCTGCAGCCTTATATGGATCTGCTCCAGCTGACCAGAGGTTTATTAGCATGATATTTCTATACTCTTGTATGTTACTGACTTTTTCAGTGCTTTATTATAGGACAATAGCTGAACAATAGAAGACTTTTTTCCCTTATTATTGTTAGTTTTAATTTTTGTTTCCATTTTTTGGTTATTTTTGTTGGCTTGTTAAGTTTTGGGTTTAAAAAAAATGAATAAAACAAACTACCTAAAATATTCAATGTTCATATAGAGCATAAATTAATAGCATCATTCCACATATCAAAATGTAGAATCTGAGGATGCAAATTCACCCAAGGAGTAGAAACAATTCCTAAAGCAAGACAGAAAACAGCTCATGAGAAATGTTCCCCATGTTACAGTTTAACTTTCGTTTAAACATTTAAAATGGTTTAAAGTACATTATAGAATTACACAAATAACACACTGGTCTATTCTCCAGATTTTTGTCGATTTTAAGATCCTGGAGCCTGTGATCCAAGTGCACATCAAGTTACGCCAAGAAATCAGGAGGAAAAATGATGAGTAAGCTGTATGTGATGGGCATGAACAGTTAAAGAGTGAAGCGTGCTCCAGAACATGAAAATCTGTACTAGAATCACATGGACCTTTGGAAATGAGGATATGTATAGTAATTACATCACAGTAAACACAAAGGTAATATCTTTAAAATAATGATGATGGAATTTTAAGATGATGACGATATTAGAAGATGTACTTCCTGTCCTTCCTTGAGAAGTTAGCCTGGTTTCAGATAAAGGAATAGTTCAAATATCTAATTCTCACTAAAAGGGAAACATACAGGAAAGCTAGACCTCTTTATTAGTATAATATTTACTAATTCATTAAGTGTGTCTATTAAGTGGAGCACTATTCTATGCATCAGAAGTATAGAAATGAGCAGATTTGTGCAACAGAGCTTCATACACAAATAGTAGTAGAAATAAGCAGACATAAAAAACAGACATAAATAGAAATAAACAATTTGGTGCATATAAGGAACAATGTTTATGTTGAAAGGAATGAACTTATATTAACTGTGTAACCGCAGAAGGAGAACTTGATAGTACTAGGATTTGAAGTAATGAATAAACGTGGAATAGCTTTAAGAAATAATGTTGTTCATTGACAAAGAATAAGCACAATACAACTGGGTATTGGATTCTAGGTATATTTGGTTTTCCAGTTTCTGGTATCATCTTAGGAGAAAGCCAATGTCACTCATTTTGATTATTTTCATAGTTTCCTTTTGTTGTTCTGAGTTTCCTCTCCCTAAAATATTTTAATATGATCCCTTTATCCTTAGTACTTTCAAATTTTGCCAAAAATTGTCTTAACATGGGTCTTTTTTCTTTTATTGTACTTGTTCTATTTTCTTTGGAACATTATTTTTTTCCAGTTCAGGAATTTTGACTCTATTAATTCTGGAAAATATGGTTGCTTTCACTTTGTTCAATCTATTAATTTGATGTTGCAATCAAAATTACCTAATTTCCTTTTCTTTTCTCTCTTGGTTTATATCTTCTTGACTCTCTCTCTCTCTTCCATTTATTCTCAAATATGATCCGTATATATTCATTTTAAATCATTCTGTTGAATTTTTACAGTCTGCTGCCACATTTTCACTTTGAAAACTCTTGTCTTATGGATGTCTTTTTATAGTGTCATTTTTCTGTTCCATGGTTTCAATACACTGTCTTATTTCTGTGAGGATGCTAATTTTTAAATAATCTTTTGATATCTGTACTGTTTCT
>NW_022298030.1:0-2820 GCF_002776525.5 Piliocolobus tephrosceles
CCAGACAAACAGGGTCTGGAGTGGACCTCAAGCAATCTCCAACAGACATATAGCTGAGGGTCCGGACTGTCAGAAGGAAAACTATCAAACAGGAAGGACACCTATATCAAAACCCCATCAGTACGTCACCATCATCAAAGACCAGCGACAGATAAAACCACAAAGATGGGGAAAAAGCAGGGCAGAAAAGCTGGAAATTCAAAAAATAAGAGCGCATCTCCTCCTGCAAAGGAGCACAGCCCATCGCCAGCAACGGATCAAAGCTGGTCAGAGAATGATTTTGATGAGATGAGAGAAGAAGGCTTCAGTCCATCAAACCTCTCAGAGCTAAAGGAGGAATTACGTACCCAGCGCAAAGAAACTAAAAATCTTGAAAAAAGAGTGGAAGAATTGACAGCTAGACTAATTAATGCAGAGAAGGTCATAAACGAAATGACAGAGATGAAAACCATGACACGAGAAATACGTGACAAATGCACAAGCTTCAGTAACCAACTCGATCAACTGGAAGAAAGAGTATCAGGGATTGAGGATCAAATGAATGAAATGAAGCGAGAAGAGAAACCAAAAGAAAAAAGAAGAAAAAGAAATGAACAAAGCCTGCAAGAAGTATGGGATTATGTAAAAAGACCAAATCTACGTCTGATTGGGGTGCCTGAAAGTGAGGGGGAAAATGGCACCAAATTGGAAAACACTCTACAGGATATCATCCAGGAGAACTTCCCCAACCTAGCAGGGCAGGCCAACATTCAAATTCAGGAAATACAGAGAACGCCACAAAGATACTCCTCCAGAAGAGCAACTCCAAGACACATAATTGCCAGATTCACCAAAGTTGAAATGAAGGAAAAAATCTTACGGGCAGCCAGAGAGAAAGGTCGGGTTACCCACAAAGGGAAGCCCATCAGACTGACAGCAGATCTCTCAGCAGAAACTCTACAAGCCAGAAGAGAGTGGGGGCCAATATTCAACGTTCTTAAAGAAAAGAATTTTAAACCCAGAAGTTCATATCCAGCCAAACTAAGCTTCATAAGTGAAGGAGAAATAAAATTCTTTACAGATAAGCAAATGCTTAGAGATTTTGTCACCACCAGGCCTGCCTTACAAGAGACCCTGAAGGAAGCCCTAAACATGGAAAGGAACAACCGGTACCAGCCATTGCAAAAACATGCCAAAATGTAAAGACCATCGAGGCTAGGAAGAAACTGCATCAACTAATGAGCAAAATAACCAGTTAATATCATAATGGCAGGATCAAGATCACACATAACAATATTAACCTTAAATGTAAATGGACTAAATGCTCCAATTAAAAGACACAGACTGGCAAACTGGATAAAGAGTCAAGACCCATCAGTCTGCTGTCTTCAGGAGACCCATCTCACATGCAGAGACATACATAGGCTCAAAATAAAAGGATGGAGGAAGATCTACCAAGCAAATGCAGAACAAAAAAAAGCAGGGGTTGCAATCCTAGTCTCTGATAAAACAGACGTTAAACCATCAAAGATCAAAAGAGACAAAGAAGGCCATTACAAAATGGTAAAGGGATCAATCCAACAGGAAGAGCTAACTATCCTAAATATATATGCACCCAATACAGGAGCACCCAGATTCATAAAGCAAGTCCTTAGAGACTTACAAAGAGACTTAGACTCCCATACAATCATAATGGGAGACTTCAACACTCCACTGTCAACATTAGACAGATCAACGAGACAGAAAGTTAACAAGGATATCCAGGAATTGAACTCATCTCTGCACCAAGCGGACCTAATAGACATCTATAGAACTCTCCACCCCAAGTCAACAGAATATACATTCTTCTCAGCACCACATCACACTTATTCCAAAATTGACCACATAATTGGAAGTAAAGCACTCCTCAGCAAATGTAAAAGAACAGAAATTATAACAAACTGTCTCTCTGACCACAGTGCAATCAAACTAGAACTCAGGACTAAGAAATTCAATCAAAACCGCTCAACTACATGGAAACTGAACAACCTGCTCCTGAATGACTACTGGGTACATAACGAAATGAAAGCAGAAATAAAGATGTTCTTTGAATCCAATGAGAACAAAGATACAACATACCAGAATCTCTGGGACACATTTAAAGCAGTATGTAGAGGGAAATTTATAGCACTAAGTGCCCACAAGAGAAAGCAGGAAAGATCTAAAATTGACACTCTAACATCACAATTAAAAGAACTAGAGAGGCAAGAGCAAACACATTCAAAAGCTAGCAGAAGGCAAGAAATAACTAAGATCAGAGCAGAACTGAAGGAGATAGAGACACAAAAAACCCTCCAAAAAATCAATGAATCCAGGAGTTGGTTTTTTGAAAAGATCAACAAAATTGACAGACCGCTAGCAAGATTAATAAAGAAGAAAAGAGAGAGGAATCAAATAGACGCAATAAAAAATGATAAAGGGGATATCACCACCGACCCCACAGAAATACAAACTACCATCAGAGAATACTATAAACACCTCTACGCAAATCAACTAGAAAATCTAGAAGAAATGGATAATTTCCTGGACACGTACACTCTTCCAAGACTAAACCAGGAAGAAGTTGAATCCCTGAATAGACCAATAGCAGCCTCTGAAATTGAGGCAACAATTAATAGCCTGCCCACCAAAAAAAGCCCAGGACCAGATGGATTCACAGCTGAATTCTACCAGAGGTACAAGGAGGAGCTGGTACCATTCCTTCTGAAACTATTCCAATCAATAGAAAAAGAGGGAATCCTCCCTAACTCATTTTATGAGGCCAACATCATCCTGATACCAAAGCCTGGCAGAGACACAACA
>NW_022298031.1:0-1010 GCF_002776525.5 Piliocolobus tephrosceles
TCTTAGAAGCTCTTGTGTCAGGTATTGAAACCTAAGACCAAATATTATAACCAATGATGTTCCTATCGCTCAGGAAGTTACAATGGTTTTAGAAGCTCCAGGCCAAAAACCAGGAAGAATACTAAATAGATACACTATTGTACTATGTATCCCACTATCATGATAATTTGTTTTTGAGACAGAGTCTACCTCTGTTGCCCAGTTTGGAGTGCAGTGGTGCGATCTCAGCTCATGGTGCGATCTCAGCTCACTGCAAC
Organism: Piliocolobus tephrosceles; assembly: GCF_002776525.5. Taxonomy (NCBI): domain Eukaryota; kingdom Metazoa; phylum Chordata; class Mammalia; order Primates; family Cercopithecidae; genus Piliocolobus; species Piliocolobus tephrosceles. The sequence continues at coordinate 258 of NW_022298031.1, forward strand.
CTCCACCTCCCAGGTTCAAGCAATTCCTGTGCCTCACCCTCCTGAGTAGCTGGGACTACAGGTGTGCGACACTACAACTGATTAATTTTTGCATTTTTTAGTAGAGACAGGGTTTCACTGTGTTGGCCAGGCTGGCCTTCAACTCCTGGCTTCAAGTGATCTGCCCGCCTCAGCCTCCCAAAAATCTGAGATAAGTCACGAGCCACCATGCCAGGCCTCACTATCACAATAATTATACTGAGAGGATGGGGGAGAAAAACATGGGCAACAGGAGGAGCGGGAAGGGTAAGCAACCAGAATCCTTGTCTTCCACAGTAGGACATCTCCCTGTCTTTCACACAATCTAGAAGAACAAGCTAAAACATAAACACAGTAACCTCCAAGGAGCAGGGATCAGAGTAGAGAAGGGTAAGGTAGGGGATTGCTGGGTTTTGTCCTAAGTCTTGTTAATTTCTGACTCTTAGAGCTGTATGCCTGTACAACTTTGCTAAAAATGAGTATTTACCTGTAATCCCAGCACTTTGGGAAGCCAAGGTGGGCAGATCACGAGGTCAGGAGATCAAGACCATCCTGGCTAACACGATGAAACCCCATCTCTACTAAAAATACAAAATATTAGCCAGGCGTGGTGGCGAGCACCTGTAGTCCCAGCTACTTAGGAGGCTGAGGCAGAAGAATGGAGTGAACCCAGGAGGCAGAGCTTGTGGTGAGCTGAGACCACACCACTGCACTCCAGCCTGGGTGACAGAGCGA
>NW_022298031.1:1110-1369 GCF_002776525.5 Piliocolobus tephrosceles
AAAAAAAAAAAAAAAAAAAAAAGAGTATTTAATTTTTAAACAAAATCTGATACTTGACCCACAACAATAGTATACTAAGTGATACGGTTTTTTGTTTTTGTTTGAGAGAGGGTCTTCCTCTGTTGCCCAGGCTGGAGTGCCGTGGTGCAATTCTAACTTACTATAGCCTCAAATTATTGGGATCAGGTGATCAACCTCCCGAGCAGCTAGAACCACAGGTGTGCACCACCACGTCCAGCATTTTTTTTTTTTTTTTTTT
>NW_022298031.1:1469-2775 GCF_002776525.5 Piliocolobus tephrosceles
GCCCCAGCCTCCCTAAGTGCTGGGATTACAGGTGTGAGCCACCACACAAGGCCCAAGTGGCGTATTCTAAAATTTTTTGGAATCCAACCACTTTGAAAATGTATGGAGAGGTATAAATCGTCTCCCCATAAACACATGGATGCATATACACAAAATTGTTGCACAGGATTTTGGGGACGTCATAAATTTCTGAGAGCTGGGTTAAGAACCTTAGGATTATAGATTATGATTTCTTTATTTTTTCTTTCTTTCTTTCTTTTTTTTTTTTTTTGAGACACAGTCTTGCTTTGTCATCCAGGCTGGAGTGCAGTGGCGTGATCTTGGCTCACTGCAAGCTCTGCCTCCCGGGTTCACGCTCTTCTCCTGCCTCAGCCTCCCGAGTAGCTGGGACTACAGGCGCCTGCCACCATGCCCGGCTGATTTTTTGTATTTTTAGTAGAGGCAGGGTTTCACTATAGCCAGGTTGGTCTCAATCTCCTGACCTCATGATCTGCCCTCCTCGGCCTCCCGAAGTCTGGGATTACAGGTGTGAGCGACCGCGCCCGGCCCTAGATTCTGGTTTATTAAAGGAAATGTATTTCAAGTCAGAGCTTGTCATTTATTGCACAGGAAAATAAAAACTTCATTTAAAAAATCAGAAACACCCACATGATAAAATGAGGTCCTGCTTGGTTTTAAACTACTTGGTGACCACCATCAGTTATTTTCTAGACCACGGGATGCACCTAATTCCTAACTATGAAAAAAGGTACAAACATTGTTTATTGGGCTTTTTGGCTTCAGCCTTGAAACAATCGGATTCTCTCAAACTCAGGAATGTGAATCGCTGTTGTGTTGATGCAGCTGTTTCCATTCTAGAAATGGACCTGGAATCATGTACTTTTCACCCATGGAGAGTTCTTTGTGTACAACTTGAAAAGGCAAGGTCCCAAATTCCCATATGGGTGTTTCTTCCAGTAGAGGAATTACTCTAATGACTTCTTAGCAAAACTTACATAATCAGGGCAGGCCATCAAAATACTCCAAAACACAAAGTTTAGCTCCATTTCTGACAGACCTGTCTCCACTGCTATCAATCTCACCAACAGCCTCACATCAAGTCAGAGGAACGGTTTTTTCATTTAAGAAGGATCTTCATGGCTGGGTTCGGTGGCTCATGCCTGCAATCCTATCACTTTGGGAGGCCAAGGTGGGTAGATCACGAGGTCAGGAGTTTGTGACCAGTCTGGTCAACATACTGAAACCCCGTCTGTACTAAAAATACAAAAATTAGCCGGGCTTGGGGGCACGTGCCTGTAGTCCCAGC
>NW_022298033.1:0-9225 GCF_002776525.5 Piliocolobus tephrosceles
AGACTGGATTAAGAAAATGTGGCACATATACACCATGGAATACTATGCAGCCATAAAAAAGGATGAGTTTGCGTCCTTTGTAGGGACATGGATGCAGCTGGAAACCATCATTCTTAGCAAACTATCACAAGAAGAGAAAACCAAACACCGCATGTTCTCACTCATAGGTGGGAACTGAACAATGAGTTCCCTTGGACTCGGGAAGGGGAACATCACACACTGGGGCCTATCATGGGGAGGGGGAAGGGGGGAGGGATTGCACTGGGGAGTTATACCTGATATAAATGATGAATTGATGGGTGCTGACGAGTTGATGGGTGCAGCACACCAACATGGCACAGGTATACATATGTAACAAACCTGCACGTTATGCACATGTACCCTAGAACTTAAAGTATAATAATAAAAAACAAACAAACAAAAAAACTGGCATAGAGAACAGCATGTGCACAGGCCTGGAGGTAGGAAAAGGTTAGGAGCTGAGTTATGTTGGGTGGCTTTCCAGAGAGAAGGTCAGCAGGCCCCTGATGCTGAGCTTGCACCTAACCCATTTTCCTGATAGCTACCTTTTTTGTTTAAGTTGACCATACTGATTTTCATTGATCATTCATTTTATAGTCGAAAGACCCTTAGCTAATATAATCATTTATACTTATAGATGTTGCTTTGGAACCATGAATGTTGAAACAGCACAATTAAGGGCAGCATTCATAACCCCAAAATTAATGCAAACAGGTGGAATATTGGATAAAAACTAAAAAATATGGTGTAAAAGCAGAAAGGCTATGGTTAAGACTTGATTACCTGGATATCAAATACAGGGACAGTCCAGTCATCTGGATTCAGGCCATCACTGTATGCTGAGAGTGAAGTAATACAAATGTGTATTCATGCATTACACAAATATTTCTCAAAACACCTGCCCTGTGCCGGGTATAGTTCCAAGTGCTAGAAATATAGCAATAAAGAAGAAGTAAAAGGTCCTTGTTCTTTCAGCATTTCCATTTTTGAACTTTAACTGAACAGAAACTTACCCTTCATATTTTCTCGGTCAATTATTTGAAACAGAGGGTCCATCTGATAAAGGTATATTCCATAAATATAGTTCAAAGTAAAAAAAAAAAGTTCAAAGTAACTATTCGAGCTAAATGAAAATCCCCTAGCAATACTGTAGAGACAAATTCCAGCCTCAGATATCCTAGTATATAAATAAAATGCAAGTTCACAAACTTCAGTATAAGTAATAATAATAATAATAATATTAATAATGTAAGCAACTGGTTAAGCACACAGATTCCAAGGGCTTATCTCTCTGAAATCTAATTCAGGAAGGTATAAGAACTTGGTCTTTGCATTGTTAATGAATCCTCCAAGTCAGGGGTTGGGCAAACTATGGCAAATTCAACCTTCCGTCTATTTTTCTAAACAATGTATTACTGGAATATGGCCACACTCATTTATTTGCATATTATCTATGGTTCTTTTCCTGCTAAAAAGCAGAGAAATCCTTGTAGTAGAGACCATATGGCCTGCAAAGCCCAAAATATTTACTGCTATCTGACCCTTTATAGAAAAAGTTTGCCAACTCTTGCATTAAAAGATTCTCAAATAGGCTGTCTAATGTCTGTAGTGAAAGATTATTTTACTTCTGCATTTTAATGATTTAAAAGAAATAATTTTATTTTAATACCATAAAAAAGAAAACTCCACAAGTGGCTAAGGGTATGGAAATAAACACAAGGAAACACTGAAATTATTGTTACAAACTAGAGATTACAGTAGCTTAAAACAATTGGCTTTTTGGTTTGGTTTCTTTTTTTTTTTTTAAGAGTTGGGGTTTCCCTCTGTCACCCAGGTTGGAGTATAGTGGTGCAATCATAGCTCACTGCAGCATCAAACTCGTGGGCTCAACCCATCCTCCTGCCTCAGCCTCTTGAGTAGCTAGGACTACAGGCATGCACCCGCACACCTGGCTTATTTACTTATTTATTAAAGACAGGGTCTCGAACTCCTGGCCTCCAGGGATCCTCCCACCTTGGCCACCAAAAGCACTGGAATTACAAATGTGAGCCACCATGTCTGCCCTTGTTTCTTAAATTTTAAAATATATATACTTGTCTTAAAAACCATGGGACATTTGGAAAACTGCTATTAATAAGCTATGCACAGACATCACCTCCATTAAGTTTCTGACATAGCTCCTTATATTTCTCTCTGCTATTCGTTTATTAAATGCAAGAAAACACATCTGGGTGTCAAGCTGGGTGACACGATTTTACTCTCCTGGTTGATCTCACCTATAATTCATTGTTTCTATAATATATAATATGAATGATTTACCTATAAGATGTGAGTTCCCCTGCTAAGCTGAGCTACATGCAGGAAGGAATTATAACTCACTCATTTTTATTTTCACAATAACCAGGATCCTGCCTGCTACTTAGTAGGGACTCATAAAATGTTGATAGAATAAGGATAGAGAAAACTACTAGACAGTTGTGTTCTTGCATGAGGTCCTATTTGTGGGAACTTTGTGAATTGCTCCCATTCATGAAATACAATGTGGTACCATTAGGTTGTTACTATTGAACACCTACACACTTTCTCTTGCTCTGTTAAGCTCCCTGTTAGATGTGTCACCATTTAAAATCTGCTTTTTTTTCTTGTTAATGTGAGTTTTGTAAGGTCAACCCACAGTTTCCCAAAATAACACTAGATCTCGTATTTCCCAGAAATAGCATTTACAAATATGACATTTAATACTGTTTTTTTGATTTATGAGATCTGTAATCGATGGTGAATAATAATGTAAAGTTCCCATATTTGACCATGAAAATGTACTTTTCTTTCCCAAAGGGAAAGTAGCAGAATATTAGAAATAAGTTAATACTATTCTTCTTTCAGCACACAGCCAAAAAGTTTTTAAAAATTACATACACATACACAGGTCCACAACACAAAAATCTTAGCTCCTTCCCACAGGTGTGATTTAGTCACACTGGCCAATGGAGTAAAACTAGAAACCATAAAAACCTGGTGGCTATCTGCGGGAAAACCCAGAGGCCACCACAATTAGATGTGGGTCTGAATCAATATAGAGTAGGTGATTATAAGACTTAGAGAAATGGCAGGATGAGTAAGATGCATGAATAAAAGTCTGGAGTGAGACAGATGCCCCAGGTAACAAGGATGTCATCCATCTAAACTCCAGGCTGACAATACAGAGATTTATCTTTTAAATTGATTTTTGTGTCTCTTGGTTTGTACTTATACCACAGTCTGGAGGCTCATAGAATATAAAGAAATATCTGGCACTTAGAAATGGAAGACAACGCAGGAATTATTCAACATTAAATAAGCATAAGGATATTTTCTTGTCTTTACAGATCCCATTCATTCATGAATTGATTTTTGCCCAAAATACATATTGATTTGTACCAGGTGCCAGGTTTCTCACTATAATTTTAAAAGACCTGAAGCCCATCCTCATGTAGTTTACATTCTATCTAGGAAAAGAGACATTTAAAAAATTATACCTCTCAAGCTGGGCCAAGAGACACATACCTGTAGTCTAGCCACTAGGGAGATTGAGGAAGGAGATTCACTTGAGCCCAGGAATTCAAGGTTGTATTACACTATGATAACACTTGTGAATAGCCACTGCATCCCAGCTTGGGGAATACAGTAGGACTCCTCTCTTAAAAAAAAAAAAAAAAAAAAATTACACCTTCCAATGATTAAAGCTATAACCATTTGAACAACAAAATAAAGTAGTATTGAATTGTAACACAAAGAATAAAAGAAAATCCATGTGTCCACACTGATCTAAGTAAGTGGTTAAGTAAATAAATGGAGAAGAGATAAATCTCCCATACAGAAGAATTCTAAATGATTTATGTAGGTACCCTCTTCTCAAAGAGGAGTTTAAATTTCACCCCCTTGTGTATGAGTTGTGCTTAGTGACTTGCTTCTAAAGAGTGGAGCATAAAAAGGGAGAAAAAAGTAACTTTAAAGAAGTCTAGCAAACATTACCTCAGCCAAGTAGTCAAAGTTCACATCACCATGGGTAAGTCATATTGATATGTACCCTCTGCATCATTTGAGGGAAAGTTACTTCACTTCCATGATCTTTCTCTGAAAACCTATAGCCTAAGTCTAACCACGAAGAAAAACCAGATATAACCCAATTCATAGAATTTTATAAAATATCTGAGTAGTACTACTCAAGATTTTCAAGGTCATCAAAAACAAATAAAGTCTGAGAAAATGGCATGGACCAGAGGAAGACAAGGATACATGATGGTCAAATGCAATATGGTATACCAGATGGAATACCAGAACAGGAAAAGGACAAAAGGGGAAAACTATTAAAATCCAAATCAACTGTGGAGTTTTGGTAACAGTAACGTACCAACGTGGGTTCCCTGGTTGTAATAAATGTAATATAGTGATGTGAGATATTAACAACACATAAGGAAATAAGAATGAGTAATATATGGGGACTGTAATACCTTGGCAACTTTTCTGTAAATCTAAAATTTTCAACAATAAAATGTTTACTTTATGAAGTTACATAATTTATCAATCATTTACAGTTGTGGTAATATAAATGGCAAGTATAGAATTTTATGACAGCCCTGGGATTTGTGGAGAGCTTTTCCAAGAAAGTGACATTTATCAGAGGTCTAAAAGATAAGTATAACTTAGGCAAGTAAGCAGGAAAAACAACAAGAGTTGTTTCAGGCAGAGAAAGCAGCAGAGGCCTGGAGTGAGATGGAGACCAGTATATGTGACAGTGAGATAAAATGGGAACATTCAAAGGATAGTTGATAGGAAGCATTAATAGGTCAACGACTGATGGAGGTAAGGTATGAGGGAGAGGGAAATATCAAACATGATTACTACATTTCCAGTCTGCATAACTTACTGGGATTGTGAGTCCATTAACTGACAGAGAACAAAGAGGAAAGATCAGTAAGTTTGGAATGTGTGAGTAGGGAAGAAGATGGTGAGATATTTTGGCCTCATTAAAGTTTATTTGACTGTGAAATATCCAAACAGGAATGCCAAGTAGGCAGTTTTACATATGGGTCTTGTGGGCAGATAACAGATTTGAAAGTCACTCGTGTATAGACAGTAATTGAAGCTCCTTGAAAAAATAAGAGTGCCTAGAGAAAGAGAAAATTGGCAATCATAAGCATGAATGGATATTTTATAAAAGAGGGAGGGAAATTATAAATGATAGAAATAAGGAAATTTAGAAGAATAAAGTTTCGCTGAAACAGATGATCTTGAGAAAAGTAAGAAGCAGGAGCATTCAGTGCATGGCAGTGTGCAGATCACAGATTATGGCAGGCAGAATTGTTGGCCACGTGATTTTCACTCCTCTAGTCTTACTTCTTTGAATGTGTTACACTACATGGCAAAAGGGAATTAAGATTGCAGATGGAATTGATGCTGTAATTAGCTAAATTTAAAATAGGAGATTATCCTGGATTATCTGGGTGAACCCAAGGTAATCACATTATCCTTAAAAGTAGGAGAGGAAGTCAGAGGAGTTGGTCAGAGATGTACAATGATAAAGAGACAGGAGCAATTTGAAGTATGAGAGGACATCTACCCAATATTACTGGCTTTGAAGATAAAGAAAAAGGGCCGTGGCCAGATGCAGTGGCTCATGCCTGTAATCCTACCACTTTGGGAGGTCCAGGTGGACAGATCACTTGAGTCCAGGAGTTTGAAACCAGCTTGGGCAACACAGCAAAACTCCTCTCTACTAAAAATACAAAAATTAACCAGGTGTGGTAGTGCATGCTTGCAATCCCAGCTACTTGGGTGGCTGAGGCAGAAAGATGGCTTCAGCCTGGGAGGCCCAGGTTTCACTGAGCTGAAATCACGCCGTTGCACTCTAGCCTGGGCAACAGAGTGAGACCCTGTCTGTAAATAAATAAATACATAAAAGAAATAGAGGTTATGAGACAAGGAAGGTGAGGAACCTCAAGAAGCTCGGAGTGGTCTTCATTAAGAACACAGTAGCTCATTCTCAGACAAAAAAAGAATTGAATGCTGCCACCAACTTGCATGAGCAACAAGCTGATTTCTCCCTTATGGCCTCCAGTAAAGAACACAGCCAATGGGTCCCACTAATACTTTGACTTTAGACTGATGAGATCCTTACTGAATTTCCAAATCAAAAACTGTAAAATAATAAGTTGTATTGTTTTAACCTGTTAAATTTTGCTAGTTTCTGATGGCAGCAATAGAAAATTAATATAACATCTAAATAGATATATCTCCACATTAGAAAAAGAAAGAGAGTCCATCACTGGATAAGAGATTTTTAACAAATTTACAAAAGATAGAAGTGGAAAGTGGTAGAAGCTTAGTAACTGGTTAAGAAGATCAGACACGGCCATAAATTATTGTACTTTGGGAAAGAAATATAGACAGAAGAATACAGACTTCAGTCTCAAAAAAAAAAAAAAATCAAGGAATGAGAAAGAAATGGCTAATACTCAGATCTGAATGTATGAAGAATTATTCAGATTCTGTTTCCAAAAGAGCAGATCCTGCTCCTATTCCCACTCAGCATAAACCACCAGCCCAGGAAAAAGAGGGTGTATTTGTATTGTTTACATTCTGTTCTTCAAAAATTTTTAAATGAAACATGCAAAATTCACAAACTCCATCTACCCCCACAGAAATCAGACTTTCTAATGTATTTCCTCTTTCTTAATAATGAATATATAATGAAGGATCACAGTGAAGGACTTTGTGGGGAAGGTAAGCAACATAAAAAGCAACATCAAAATAAACGGGAGAGAAATCAATAAGAGATGAAATACAGATAATTCAAGAAATAAAAGAACTTATAAGCAATTTAAAAATAATGAGAATTGTTGGAGATATACAAGAATATGGTGCATCTATAGAAGGAGAAGCAATATAAAATTAACCAACATAAAGTAAAGCACTTCAAGAAACTAAGTATATTATTGCTGACAAAAAAATTAGAGTTTTTTAAAAGAGGAAATTCTACTTCATATAATGGTGTATCAGGTAAAAAGAATCAACACTTGTAGAAAGTACTAAAAAAGCTCCACAAATATTTTCAAGGCAACTAAAACTGACGAAAGAAATCAAGCTGAAGATCCTAAGTGCCCAAAATATCCCAAACATACAATAAAGTATTAAAGGGATAAGATACAGGGTAAGAAGGAATTCAGAGGAGTAAGCTAAAATTTGAGATCACACTGACCCTTGGAAAGTTTAGTGATTCCAGAAAAGGTAGTTGAGAGGCTAAACAGAGGTCCGACAACCTACTAAATATTGGAGGACATAAATTTAAGTCCAGAACTCACCAAAGAGGGGTTTACATCAAAATGCTATATGTAGGATTGAGACATGTAGGTGTTATAACCTACATTCGAGATGTTACAACTCAGAAATAAAAGGAAGCATAAAATATTCCTAGATAACATAAAAGTCCACACTTGAATCATTTCATTCCCAGAATTTTAATTTAATTGATCCAGTTTTGCTGATGCTCCCTGTCATTTGAAAAAGGACTTGTTAATTTCAAACAACATACTAGGCCTTACATTGTTTCTAAGAATTTTAACATAGAACATCTGATACGCAATTAAAAAATGACCAGGCATGTGAAGAGACAAGACAACCTGACGAAAATCAAGATGACACAGATGAACCTATAGGCAATACAAATAATGTGTTATCCAACGCAGATATTAAAGTAAACATACTTAATATATTCAAGTAAGGAAAAGACGACTTTGAGAACTTTTTAAACCACTACCTACCATTTAGAACTAAATATGAGGTAGTTTGAAATCCAAATGTAGCTGTAATCATATTAAATGGAAGTGAATGAAATACCACAATTTTAGAAGAAAAGTATTTTCAGTCTGGACTAAAATATGCTGCTTAAAAGAAATTTTAAATATAAAGATACAGAAAGTTTGAAATGAATGAGAGATACACTATGCAAACACTAACCAAAAGAAAACCAATGTAGTTAAATTAGCACCATAAAAAGTACTATTAGATACAAAGGAAAATGAAATATGTTTAAAATAAAACTCAAATAGACAAATCAATTTTAACATATTTCCTGGGAGACATGTTAAACAGGCTGGGAGATTTTTAACATATTTCCCTCAGTAAATGCCAGACATGCAACAAAAACTTAATTGCATGACTATGTATGTACTTGAAGTACATACAAATCCTTGATGATAATTGACCAGAGAGGTCTCAACAAATTTCCAAGTATTAAAATCAGAGTATGGGGGCGGAGCAAGATGGCGGAATAGGAACAGCTTCAGTCTCCATCTCCCAGCGCCAGCGACACAGAAGACCAGTGATTTCTGCATTTTCAACTGAGGTACTGGGGTCATCTCACTCGGGAGTGCCGGACAATCGGTGCTGGTCAGCTGCTGCAGCCTGACCAGCCAGAGCTGAAGCAGGGCGAGGCATCGCCTCACCTGGGAAGCGCGAGGGGGAAGGGAGTCCCTTTTCCTAGCCAGGGGAACTGAGACACACAACACCTGGAAAATCGGGTAACTCCCACCCCAATACTGCGCTGTAACACCGGCACACTGGAGATTATATCCCACACCTGGCCGGGAGGGTCACACGCCCACGGAGCCTCCCTCCTTGCTAACACAGCAGTCTGCCGCAATCTAACCGCAAGGCAGCAGCAAGGCTGGGGGAGGGGCGCCTGCCATCGCTGAGGCTTAAGTAGGTAAATAAAGCTGCTGGGAAGCTCGAACTGGGTGGAGCTCACAGCAGCTCAAGGAAACCTGCCTGTCTCTGTAAAGTCCGCCTCTGGGGACAGGGCTCAGATAAACGAGCTGAAGCCTGTACAGATGCAAACGACTCTGTCTGACAGCTTTGAAGAGAGCAGTGGATCTCCCAACACGGAGGTTGAGATCTGAGAAGGGGCAGGCTGCCTGCTCAAGTGGGTCACTGACCCTTGAGTAGCCTAACTGGGAGACATCCCCCACTAGGGGCAGTCTGACACCCCACACCTCACAGGGTGGAGTACACCCTTGAGAGGAAGCTTCCAAAGCAAGAATCAGACAGGTGCACTCGCTGTTCAGCAATATTCTATCTTCTGCAACCTCTGCTGCTGATACCCAGGCAAACAGGGTCTGGAGTGGACCTCAAGCAATCTCCAACAGACCTATAGCTGAGGGTCCTGAC
>NW_022298034.1:0-1219 GCF_002776525.5 Piliocolobus tephrosceles
AGTGGTGAGAGAGGGCATCCCTGTCTTGTGCCAGTTTTCAAAGGGAATTTTTCCAGTTTTTGCCCATTCAGTATGATATTGGCTGTGGGTTTGTCATAAATAGCTCTTATTATTTTGAGGTACGTTCCATCAATACCGAATTTGTTGAGCGTTTTTAGCATGAAGGGCTGTTGAATTTTGTCAAAAGCCTTTTCTGCATCTATTGAGATAATCATGTGGTTCTTGTCTTTGGTTCTGTTGATATGCTGGATTACGTTGATTGATTTGCGAATGTTGAACCAGCCTTGCATCCCAGGGATGAAGCCCACTTGATCATGGTGGATAAGCTTTTTGATGTGCTGCTGAATCCGGTTTGCCAGTATTTTATTGAGGATTTTTGCATCGATGTTCATCAGGGAGATTGGTCTAAAATTCTCTTTTTTTGTTGTGTCTCTGCCAGGCTTTGGTATCAGGATGATGTTGGCCTCATAAAATGAGTTAGGGAGGATTCCCTCTTTTTCTATTGATTGGAATAGTTTCAGAAGGAATGGTACCAGCTCCTCCTTGTACCTCTGGTAGAATTCAGCTGTGAATCCATCTGGTCCTGGGCTTTTTTTGGTGGGCAGGCTATTAATTGTTGCCTCAATTTCAGAGGCTGCTATTGGTCTATTCAGGGATTCAACTTCTTCCTGGTTTAGTCTTGGAAGAGTGTACGTGTCCAGGAAATTATCCATTTCTTCTAGATTTTCTAGTTGATTTGCGTAGAGGTGTTTATAGTATTCTCTGATGGTAGTTTGTATTTCTGTGGGGTCGGTGGTGATATCCCCTTTATCATTTTTTATTGCGTCTATTTGATTCCTCTCTCTTTTCTTCTTTATTAATCTTGCTAGCGGTCTGTCAATTTTGTTGATCTTTTCAAAAAACCAACTCCTGGATTCATTGATTTTTTGGAGGGTTTTTTGTGTCTCTATCTCCTTCAGTTCTGCTCTGATCTTAGTTATTTCTTGCCTTCTGCTAGCTTTTGAATGTGTTTGCTCTTGCTTCTCTAGTTCTTTTAATTGTGATGTTAGGGTGTCAATTTAGATCTTTCCTGCTTTTTCTTGTGGGCATTTAGTGCTATAAATTTCCCTCTACACACTGATTTAAATATGTCCCAGAGATTCTGGTATGTTGTATCTTTGTTCTTATTGGTCTCAAAGAACATCCTTATTTCTGCCTTCATTTTGTTATGTACCCAGTA
>NW_022298034.1:1319-2325 GCF_002776525.5 Piliocolobus tephrosceles
CTAGTTCTTTTAATTGTGATGTTAGAGTGTCAATTTTAGATCTTTCCTGCTTTCTCTTGTGGGCACTTAGTGCTATAAATTTCCCTCTACATACTGCTTTAAATGTGTCCCAGAGATTCTGGTATGTTGTATCTTTGTTCTCATTGGATTCAAAGAACATCTTTATTTCTGCTTTCATTTCGTTATGTACCCAGTAGTCATTCAGGAGCAGGTTGTTCAGTTTCCATGTAGTTGAGCGGTTTTGATTGAATTTCTTAGTCCTGAGTTCTAGTTTGATTGCACTGTGGTCAGAGAGACAGTTTGTTATAATTTCTGTTCTTTTACATTTGCTGAGGAGTGCTTTACTTCCAATTATGTGGTCAATTTTGGAATAAGTGTGATGTGGTGCTGAGAAGAATGTATATTCTGTTGACTTGGGGTGGAGAGTTCTATAGATGTCTATTAGGTCCGCTTGGTGCAGAGATGAGTTCAATTCCTGGATATCCTTGTTAACTTTCTGTCTCGTTGATCTGTCTAATGTTGACAGTGGAGTGTTGAAGTCTCCCATTATTATTGTATGGGAGTCTAAGTCTCTTTGTAAGTCTCTAAGGACTTGCTTTATGAATCTGGGTGCTCCTGTATTAGGTGCATATATATTTAGGATAGTTAGCTCTTCCTGTTGGATTGATCCCTTTACCATTATGTAATGGCCTTCTTTGTCTCTTTTGATCTTTGATGGTTTAAAGTCTGTTTTATCAGAGACTAGGATTGCAACCCCTGCTTTTTTTTGTTCTCCATTTGCTTGGTAGATCTTCCTCCATCCTTTTATTTTGAGCCTATGTATGTCTCTGCATGTGAGATGGGTCTCCTGAAGACAGCAGACTGATGGGTCTTGACTCTTTATCCAGTTTGCCAGTCTGTGTCTTTTAATTGGAGCATTTAGTCCATTTACATTTAAGGTTAATATTGTTATGTGTGATCTTGATCCTGCCATTATGATATTAACTGGTTATTTTGCTCATTAGTT
>NW_022298034.1:2425-3616 GCF_002776525.5 Piliocolobus tephrosceles
TCCAATTACATTTAAGGTTAATATTGTTATGTGTGATCTTGATCCTGCCATTATGATATTAACTGGTTATTTTGCTCATTAGTTGATGCAGTTTCTTCCTAGGCTCGATGGTCTTTACATTTTGGCATGTTTTTGCAGTGGCTGGTACCGGTTGTTCCTTTCCATGTTTAGGGCTTCCTTCAGGGTCTCTTGTAAGGCAGGCCTGGTGGTGACAAAATCTCTAAGCATTTGCTTATCTGTAAAGAATTTTATTTCTCCTTCACTTATGAAACTTAGTTTGGCTGGATATGAAATTCTGGGTTTAAAATTCTTTTCTTTAAGAATGTTGAATATTGGCCCCCACTCTCTTCTGGCTTGTAGAGTTTCTGCCGAGAGATCTGCTGTCAGTCTGATGGGCTTCCCTTTGTGGGTAACCCGACCTTTCTCTCTGGCTGCCCTTAAGATTTTTTCCTTCATTTCAACTTTGGTGAATCTGGCAATTATGTGTCTTGGAGTTGCTCTTCTGGAGGAGTATCTTTGTGGCGTTCTCTGTATTTCCTGAATTTGAATGTTGGCCTGCCCTGCTAGGTTGGGGAAGTTCTCCTGGATGATATCCTGTAGAGTGTTTTCCAATTTGGTTCCATTTTCCCCCTCACTTTCAGGCACCCCAATCAGACGTAGATTTGGTCTTTTGACATAATCCCATACTTCTTGCAGGCTTTGTTCATTTCTTTTTCTTCTTTTTTCTTTTGGTTTCTCTTCTCGCTTCATTTCATTCATTTGATCCTCAATCGCTGATACTCTTTCTTCCAGTTGATCGAGTCGGTTACTGAAGCTTGTGCATTTGTCACGTATTTCTCGTGTCATGGTTTTCATCTCTGTCATTTCGTTTATGACCTTCTCTGCATTAATTAGTCTAGCTGTCAATTCTTCCACTTTTTTTTCAAGATTTTTAGTTTCTTTGCGCTGGGTACGTAATTCCTCCTTTAGCTCTGAGAGGTTTGATGGACTGAAGCCTTCTTCTCTCATCTCATCAAAATCATTCTCTGACCAGCTTTGATCCGTTGCTGGCGATGGGCTGTGCTCCTTTGCAGGAGGAGATGCGCTCTTATTTTTTGAATTTCCAGCTTTTCTGCCCTGCTTTTTCCCCATCTTTGTGGTTTTATCTGTCACTGGTCTTTGATGATGGTGACGTACTGATGGGGTTTTGAT
>NW_022298035.1:0-8372 GCF_002776525.5 Piliocolobus tephrosceles
ATTGAATTTCTTAGTCCTGAGTTCTAGTTTGATTGCACTGTGGTCAGAGAGACAGTTTGTTATAATTTCTGTTCTTTTACATTTGCTGAGGAGTGCTTTACTTCCAATTATGTGGTCAATTTTGGAATAAGTGTGATGTGGTGCTGAGAAGAATGTATATTCTGTTGACTTGGGGTGGAGAGTTCTATAGATGTCTATTAGGTCCGCTTGGTGCAGAGATGAGTTCAATTCCTGGATATCCTTGTTAACTTTCTGTCTCGTTGATCTGTCTAATGTTGACAGTGGAGTGTTGAAGTCTCCCATTATTATTGTATGGGAGTCTAAGTCTCTTTGTAAGTCTCTAAGGACTTGCTTTATGAATCTGGGTGCTCCTGTATTGGGTGCATATATATTTAGGATAGTTAGCTCTTCCTGTTGAATTGATCCCTTTACCATTATGTAATGGCCTTCTTTGTCTCTTTTGATCTTTGATGGTTTAAAGTCTGTTTTATCAGAGACTAGGATTGCAACCCCTGCTTTTTTTTGTTCTCCATTTGCTTGGTAGATCTTCCTCCATCCCTTTATTTTGAGCCTATGTATGTCTCTGCATGTGAGATGGGTCTCCTGAAGACAGCAGACTGATGGGTCTTGACTCTTTATCCAGTTTGCCAGTCTGTGTCTTTTAATTGGAGCATTTAGTCCATTTACATTTAAGGTTAATATTGTTATGTGTGAACTTGATCCTGCCATTGTGATATTAACTGGTTATTTTGGTCATTAGTTGATGCAGTTTCTTCCTAGCCTCGATGGTCTTGACATTTTGGCATGTTTTTGCAATGGCTGGTACCTGTTGTTCCTTTCCATGTTTAGGGCTTCCTTCAGGGTCTCTTGTAAGGCAGGCCTGGTGGTGACAAAATCTCTAAGCATTTGCTTATCTGTAAAGAATTTTATTTCTCCTTCACTTATGAAACTTAGTTTGGCTGGATATGAAATTCTGGGTTTAAAATTCTTTTCTTTAAGAACGTTGAATATTGGCCCCCACTCTCTTCTGGCTTGTAGAGTTTCTGCCGAGAGATCTGCTGTCAGTCTGATGGGCTTCCCTTTGTGGGTAACCCGACCTTTCTCTCTGGCTGCCCTTAAGATTTTTTCCTTCATTTCAACTTTGGTGAATCTGGCAATTATGTGTCTTGGAGTTGCTCTTCTGGAGGAGTATCTTTGTGGCATTCTCTGTATTTCCTGAATTTGAATGTTGGCCTGCCCTGCTAGGTTGGGGAAGTTCTCCTGGATGATATCCTGTAGAGTGTTTTCCAATTTGGTTCCATTTTCCCCCTCACTTTCAGGCACCCCAATCAGACGTAGATTTGGTCTTTTTACATAATCCCATACTTCTTGCAGGCTTTGTTCATTTCTTTTTCTTCTTTTTTCTTTTGGTTTCTCTTCTCGCTTCATTTCATTCATTTGATCCTCCATCGCTGATACTCTTTCTTCCAGTTGATCGAGTCAGTTACTGAAGCTTGTGCATTTGTCACGTATTTCTCGTGTCATGGTTTTCATCTCTGTCATTTTGTTTATGACCTTCTCTGCATTAGTTAGTCTAGCTGTGAATTCTTCCACTCTTTTTTGAAGATTTTTCGTTTCTTTGCGCTGGGTACGTAATTCCTCCTTTAGCTCTGAGAGGTTTGATGGACTGAAGCCTTCTTCTCTCATCTCTTTAAAGTCATTCCCTGACCAACTTTGATCCGTTGCTGGCGATGGGCTGTGCTCCTTTGCATGGGGAGATGCGCTCTTATTTTTTGAATTTCCAGCTTTTCTGCCCTGCTTTTTCCCCATCTTTGTGGTATTATGTGTCTCTGGTCTTTGATGATGGTGACGTACTGATGGGGTTTTGGTATAGGTGTCCTTCCTGTTTGATAGTTTTCCTTCTGAAAATCAGGACCCTCAGCTACAGGTCTGTTGGAGATTGCTTGAGGTCCACTCCAGACCCTGTTTGTCTGGGTATCAGCAGCAGAGGTTGCAGAAGACCGAATATTGCTGAACAGCGAGTGCACCTGTCTGATTCTTGCTTTGGAAGCTTCCTCTCAGGGGTGTACTCCACCCTGTGAGGTGTGGGGTGTCAGACTGCCCCTAGTGGGGGATGTCTCCCAGTTAGGCTACTCAAGGGTCAGGGACTCACTTGAGCAGGCAGACTGCCCCTTCTCAGATCTCAACCTCCATTTTGGGAGATCCACTGCTCTCTTCAAAGCTGTCAGACAGAGTCGTTCGCGTTTGCACAGGCTTCTGCTCCTTTAGCTGAGCCCTGTCCCCAGAGGCGCAGTCTACAGAGACAGGCAGGTTTCCTTGAGCTGCTGTGAGCTCCACCCAGTTCGAGCTTCCCAGCGGCTTTATTTACCTACTTAAGCCTCAGCGATGGCGGGCGCCCCTCCCCCAGCCTCGCTGCTGCCTTGCGGTTAGATTGCCGCAGACTGTTATCTCTTAGGAGTATCTAAGGAGGGAGGCTCCCTGGGCGTGGGACCCTCCCGGCCAGGTGTGGGATATATTCTCTGGTGTGCCGGTGTTATAGCGCAGTATTGGGTTGGGAGTTACCTGATTTTCCAGGTGTTTTGTGTCTCAGTTCCCCTGGCTAGGAAAAGGGACTCCCTTCCCCCTCGCGCTTCCCAGTTGAGGCGATGCCTTGCCCTGCTTCAGCTCTCGCTGGTCAGGCTGCAGCAGCTGACCCGCACAGATTGTCCGGCACTCCCGAGTGAGATGACCCCAGTACCTCAGTTGAAAATGCAGAAATCACCAGTCTTCTGTGTCGCTCGTGCTGGGAGATGGAGACTGGAGCTGTTCCTATTCGTCCATCTTGCTCTGCCCCCCTGGAAAACACTCTTAAGGATATCATCCAGGAGAGCTTCCCCAATCTAGTAAAAATGGCCAGCATTCAAATTCAGGAAATACACAGAATGCCACAAAGATACTCCTCGAGAAGAGCAACTCCAAGACACATAATTGTCAGATTCATGAAAGTTGAAATGAAGGAAAAAATGTTAAGGGCAGCCAGAAATAAAGATTGGGTTATACACAAAGGAAGGCCAACAAACTAACAACAGATAACTCAGCAGAAACTCTACAAGCCAGAAGAGAGTGGCGGCCAATATTCAACAATCTGAAAGAAAAGAATTTTAAACCCAGAATTTCATATCCAGCCAAACTAAGTTTCATAAGTGAAGGAGAAATAAAATCCTTTACAGATAAGCAAATGCTTAGAGATTTTGTCAACAGCAGGCCTGCCCTACAGGAGACCCTGAAGGTAGCGCTAAATATGGAAAGGAACAACCAGTACCAATCACTGTAAAAACATGCCAAAATGTAAAGACCCTCGAGGCTAGGAAGAAACTGCATCAACTAATGAGCAAAATAACCAGTTAATAACATAATGACAGCATCAAGTTCACACATAACAATATTAACCTTAAATGCAAATGGACTAAATGCTCAAATTAAAAGACACAGATTGGAAAATTGGATAAAAAGCCAAGACTAATCAGTTTGCTGTAATCAGGAGACTCATCTCACATGCAGAGACACACATAGGTTCAAAATAAAGGGATGGAGGAAGATCTACCAAGCAAATGGAGAACAAAAGAAGAATGTATAAAAAAAAAAGCAGGGGTGGCAATCCTAGTCTCTGATAAAACAGACATTAAACCATCAAAGATCAAAAGAGACAAAGAAGGCCATTATATAATGGTAAAGAGATCAATTCAACAGGAAGAGCTAACTATCCTAAATATCTATGCACCCAATACAGGAGCACCCAGATTCATAAAGCAAGTCCTTAGAGATTTACAAAGAGACTTAGACTCCCATACAATTATAATGAGAGACTTCAACACCCCACTGTCAACATTAGACAGATCAATGAGACAGAAATTTAACAAGGATATCCAGGAATTGTACTCATCTCTGCAGCAAGCAGACCTAATAGACATCTACAGAACTCACCACCCCAAATTAACAGATTATACATTCTTCTCAGCACCACATCACACTTATTCCAAAATTGACCACTTAATTGGAAGGAAAGCACTCCTCAGCAAATGAAAAAGAACAGAAATTATAACGAACTATCTCATCGACCACAGTGCAATCAAACTAGAACTCAGGACTAAGAAACTCAATCAAAATCGCCCAATTACATGGAAACTGAACAACCTGCTCCTGAATGACTACTGGGTATATAATGAAATGAAGGCAGAAATAAAGATGTTCTTTGAAACCAATGAGAACAAAGATACAACATACCAGAATCTCTGGGACACATTTGAAGCACTGTGTAGAGGAAAATATATAGCACTAAAAGCCCACAAGAGAAAGCGGGAAAGATCTAAAATTGACAATCTAACATCACAATTAAAAGAACTAGAGAAGCAAGAGTAAACACATCCAAAAGCTAGCAGAAGGCAAGAAATAACTAAGATCAGAGCAGAACTGAAGGAGATAGAGACACAAAATCCCTCCAAAAAATCGATGAATCCAGGAGCTGGTTTTTTGAAAAGATCAACAAAATTGACAGACCACTAGCAAGACAAATAAAGAAGAAAAGAGAGAAGAATCAAATAGATGCACTAAAAAATGACAAAAGGGACATCACCACTGACCCCACAGAAATACAAACGACCATCAGAGAATACTATAAACACCTCTATGCAAATAAACTAGAAAATCTAGAAGAAATGGATAATTTCCTGGACACTTAAACTCTGCCAAGATTAAACCAGGAAGAAATTGAATCCCTAAATAGATCAATAGCAGGCTCTGAAATTGAGGCAATAATTAATAGCCTACCAACCAAAAAGAGTCCGGGATCAGATGGATTCACAGCTGAATTCTACCAGAGATACAAGGAGGAGCTGGTACCATTCCTTCTGAAATTATTCCAATCAATAGAAAAAGAGGGAATTCTCCCCAACTCGTTTTATGAGGCCAACATCATCCTGATATCAAAGTCTGCCAGAGACACAACAAAAAAAGAGAATTTTAGACCAATATCCCTGATGAACATCGATGCAAAAATCCTCAATACAATACTGGCAAACCCGATCCAGCAGCACATCAAAAAGCTTATCCACCATGATCAAGAGGGCTTCATCCCTGGGATGAAAGGCTGGTTCAACATATGCAAATCAATAAATGTAATCCAGCATATAAACAGAACCAAAGACAAAAACCACATGATTATCTCAATAGATGCAGAAAAGGCCTTTGACAAAATTCAAAAGCACTTCATGCTAAAAAATCTCAATAAATTCGGTATTGATGGAACGTATCTCAAAATAATAAGAGCTATTTATGAGAAACCCACAGTCAATATCATACTGAACGGGTAAAAACTGGAAGCATTCCCTTTGAAAACTGGCTCAAGACAGGGATGCCTTCTCTCACCACTCCTGTTCAACATAGTGTTGGATGTTCTGGCTAGGGCAATCAGGCAAGAGAAAGAAATAACGGGTATTCAGTTAGGAAAAGAAGAAGTCAAATTGTCCCTGTTTACAGAAGACATGATTGTAAATTTAGAAAACCCTATCATCTCACCTTAAAATCTCATTAAGATGATAAGCGACTTCAGTAAAGTCTCAGGATACAAAATTAATGTGGAAAAATCACAAGCATTCTGACACAACAGTAATAGACAAATAGAGAACCAAATCATGAATGAACTTCCATTCACAATTGCTTCAAAGAGAATAAAATACCGGGGGGTGGAGCAAGATGGCTGAATAGGAACAGCTCCAGTCTCCAGTTCCCAGCGTGAGCAACACAGAAGACAGGTGAATCTGCATTTTCAACTGAGGTACTCGGTTTATCGCACTACGGAGTGCCAGACAATCAGTGCTGGTCAGCTGTTGCAGCCCTACCAGCGAGAGCTGAAGCAGGGCGAGGCATCCCTCACCTGTGAAGCACAATGGGGAAGGGATTCCCTTTTCCTAGCCAGAGGAACTGCGACACACAACACTTGGAAAATCGGGTAACTCTCACCCCAATACTGCCCTTTAACAAAGCAAAAGGGCACACCAGGAGATTTTATCCCACACCTGACCGGGAGGGTCCCACACCCACAGAGCCTTCCTCATTGATAGCACAGCAGTCTGCCATCTAAGGGCAAGGCAGCAGCCAGGTTGGGGGAGGGGCACTCGCCATTGCTGAGGCTTAAGTAGGTAAACAAAGTTCTGGGAAGATCGAACTGGGTGGAGCTCACAGTAGTTCAAGGAGGCCTGCCAGTCTTTGTAGACTCCACCTCTGGGGACAGGGCACAGGTAAACAACAACAACAACAACAACAAAAGCAGCAGAAACCTCTGCAGACGCAAATGACTCTGTCTGACAGCTTTGAAGAGAGCAGTGGATCTCCCAACATTGAGTTTGAGATCTGAGATCGGACAGACTGCCTGCATAAGTGGGTCCCTGACCCCTGAATAGCCTAACTGGGAGACATCCTGCACTAGGGGTAGACTGACACCCCACACCTCACACGGTGGAGTACACCCCTGAGGGGAAGCTTCCAAAGCAAGAATCAGACAGGTATACTCGCTGTTCAGCATTATTCTATCTTCTGCAGCCTCTGCTGCTGACACCCAGGCAAACAGGGTGTGGAGTGGACCTCAAACAATCTCCAAGAGACATACAGCTGAGGGTCCTGATTGTGAGAAGGAAAACTAACAAACAGGAAGGACAATCACACCAAAACCCCATCAGTACGTCACCATCATCAACAACCAGAGGCAGATAAAACCACAAAGATGGGGAAAAAGCAGGGCAGAAAAGCTGGAAATTCAAAAAATAAGAGCGCATCTCCCCCGCGAAAGGAACGCATCTGATCGCCAGCAATGGATCAAAGCTGGAGGGAGAATGACTTTGACGAGAATAGAGAAGAAGGCTTCAGATCATCAAATTTCTTAGAGCTAAAGGAGGAATTATGTACCCAGGGCAAAGAAACTAAAAATCTTGAAAAAACAGTGGCAGAATTGATAACCAAAATAATTAATGCAGAGAAGGCCATAAACGAACTGACAGAGATGAAAACCATGACACGAGAAATACGTGACAAATGCACAAGCTTCAGTAACCAACTAGATCAACTGGAAGAAAGAGTATCAGCGATTGAGGATCAAATGAATGAAATGAAGCGAGAAGAGAAATCTAAAGTAAAAAGAAGAAAAAGAAATGAACAAAGCCTGCAAGAAGCTTGGGATTATGTAAAAAGACCAAATATATGTCTGATTGCGGTGCCTGAGTGAGGGAGAAAATGGAATCAAGTTGGAAAACAATCTTCAGGATATCATCCAGGAGAACTTCCCCAACCTAGTAGGGCAGACCAACATTCAAATTAAGGAAATACAGAGAACGCCACAAAGATATTCCTGAAGAAGAGCAACTCCAAGACATATAATTGCCAGATTCACCAAAGCTGAAATGAAGGAAAAAAATCTAAAGGTCAGCCAGAGAGAAAGGTCGGGTTACCCACAAAGGGAAGCCCATCAGACTAACAGCAGATCTCTCGGAAGAAACCCTACAAGCTAGAAGAAAGTGGGGGCCAATATTCAACATTCTTAAAGAAAAGAATTTTCAGCCCAGAATTTCATATCCAGCCAAAATAAGTTTCATAGGTGAAGGAGAAATAAAATTCTTTACAGATAAGCAAATGCTTAGAGATTTTGTGACCACCAGGCCTGCCTTGCAAGAGACCCTGAAGGATGTCCTAAACGTGGAAAGGAACAACCGGTACCAGCCATTGCAAAAACATGCCAAAATGGAAAGACCATCGAGACTAGGAAGAAACTGCATCAACTAATGAGCAAAATAACCAGTTAATATCATAATGGCAGGATCAAGTTCACACATAACAGTATTAACCTTAAATGTTAAGGGACTAAATGCTCCAATTAAAAGACACAGACTGGCAAACTGGATAAAGAGTCAAGACCCATCGGTCTGCTGTCTTCAGGAGACCCATCTCACATGCAGAGACATACATAGGCTCAACATAAAGGGATGGAGGAAGACCTACCAAGCAAATGGAGAACAAAAAAAAGCAGGGGTTGCGATCCTAGTCTCTGATAAAACAGACTTTAAACCATCAAAGATCAAAAGAGACAAAGAAGGCCATTACATAATGGTAAAGGGATCAATTCAACAGAACGAGCTAAGTATCCTAAATATATATGCACCCAATACAGGAGCACCCAGATTCATAAAGCAAGTCCTTAGAGACTTAAAAAGAGATTTAGACTCCCATACAATAATAATGGGAGACTTCAACACTCCACTGCCAACATTAGACAGATCAACGAGACAGAAAGTTAACAAGGATATCCAGGAATTGAACTCATCTCTGCACCAAGCGGACCTAATAGA
>NW_022298036.1:0-1514 GCF_002776525.5 Piliocolobus tephrosceles
TAAAATAAATAAAACTGAAAATTGTAAACTAGATACCAATGCTAAAAGAGAGGTTCCATTGAAATGCTTGCGAGAAGAAGTTTAAATCACTCATCTAGTAAATGACGTATTTCATCACTGATCAAAGTTAAAAATGAGGAAGTGTCTATAATTTTTTTCTATTTCCAAAGATTTTGAGACGTGTTTTTTTTTTTTTTTCTATTCATTTTTCTATCTCCAAAGCATCTTGTAGTCTAGTGGAAGCTCTTACTCTTTTTTCAACTAGGATGAGACAGGATTGAGGACCACAGACCTGAGATTATTTAAAAAATAATTCATAGAGAAAGAAAGGAATACAATAAGCATCTGATGATATGTAGCAGCGAACCTTTTGGACAAGGAGGGATTTCAGGTGATGGGAACTGAAAAAATCAGGATAGGAGAGTGGACATTGAAATTTGAGTCAAATGTAGAGAGAAGATTTCCATAGAACATGAGAAGACAAATTTATATTTCAATTTAGAATGTTAATCTCTCATTTACTGTATGAAAATGTTTGTTGCTTGTCGTAAATAGAATAACAGTCCCCCCAAATGCCCATGTCTTAATCTGTAGAACCTGTGAATTAATAATTATATAATTAATATTTAATAATCATTACATGGTAAAAAGTAGGCCAAACTTAATCACATGATTAAGCAGAGAACCTTTCCAAGCCAGGTCTAAGAGGGAGGCATGACTATATGGAAGAGGGGTCAGAGAGATGCAATGTTGCAGGTTTTAAAGAAGGTGGATGAGGTCACCAGTCAAAAAATGTGAATGGTCTTCAGTTGTTGTAAGAAGAAAAGAAAGAGATTGCCACCTGGAACCTCTAGAATGCTCTGCAGACCATGAACATCATAATTTTAGCACAGGGAGAACTATGTTAGTCTTCTAACTTCCAGAACTAGAAGATTAAATTTGTGTTATTTAAGCCAATAAGATTTGTTAATTTTTTATGACACCAATAGGAAACTAATACAAGCCAGTCTCTCTTCATTCAGATTGCATCGTAGTCTCTCATTATTACCAGTAGAGGGTCTTGACCATGAGTATTCCCCCTCTTGGCATTTTGAACAAAGAATTGGGCAAAACACATAGAAAAGCAATGAAAGAATGAAACAAAAGCACAGACTTATGAAAATGAAGGTACACTCCACAGAGTGATAGACTCAAACAAATGGCTCAAGACCACTGGTTTCAGAATACTTTCTAGAGGTTTTCCATTGGTTACTTGGTTACACCTTATCTAAATGAGGGAGTGGCCCACAACCAGTCTGGTTGCAGGAGGTTACCAATCAGAGGCTGAAATGAAGCTACACATTTACACATGAAGACTTGGTCTACGACCAGTCTGATTGGTTGTGGGAGGGGACCAGAGATACTTTTCATTTTTCATCTGCAACACAATGCAAAGGGAGTTACTCCGATCCTTTTGTTACTTGGTTATGGAGAGGTGGGATTTTCCTTTACTCTGATCCTTTTGTTACTTGGTT
>NW_022298036.1:1614-1773 GCF_002776525.5 Piliocolobus tephrosceles
CTCTGGTCCCCTCCCACAACCAATCAGACTGGTCGTAGACCAAGTCTGATTGGTTGTGGGAGGGGACCAGAGATACTTTTCATTTTTCATCTGCAACACAATGCAAAGGGAGTTACTCTGATCCTTTTGTTACTTGGTTGTGGAGAGGTGGGATTTTCC
>NW_022298036.1:1783-2215 GCF_002776525.5 Piliocolobus tephrosceles
TGGAGAGGTGGGATTTTCCTTTACTCTGATCCTTTTGTTACTTGGTTATGGAGAGGTGGGATTATCGTTTACTCTGATCCTTTTGTTACTTGGTTGTGGAGAGGTGGGATTTTCCTTTTGAAAAGTCAGCATATGGGCCTTAGGTTCCTCCAGACCCTATTCTCCTGCCTCATTATCACCCATAGCAGTGGTTCTTAACCACTTTCAGGTTCTCTCCCCTTAGATAACATGAAGAAAGTTCCAGACTCAAAATGGTATGTATCCACTACTTGACGGAGAATACAGTTGCCAGTACAAGAATCCTGTCCTATCATAAAAGACAATCTTGACAAGCAGTGTTGGAAGATACTAAAATGAAGGTTAGAGAAGAGAGATATAACACCAATGAAAATAATATACATAATAAAAATTGACAAAATGTTCATCAATTAG
>NW_022298037.1:0-1686 GCF_002776525.5 Piliocolobus tephrosceles
CTACTCCGGCAGGCTTTGAGGCCTGCGCTGATAAAGGAAATATCATCAGTTAAAAACTGGAAAGAAGCTTTCTGAGAAACTTCTTTGTGATCTGTGAATTCGTCTCCCAGAGTTACATCTTTGCCCTCAGGAAGCAGTTTGCTAACACTCTATTCCTGGAATCTACAAGGTGATATTTGGAAGCCCATTGAGGCCCAGGTTGAAAAAGGAAATATCATCCCATAATAACTAGAAGGAAGCTTTCGGAGAGATTCCTTTCTGATATGTGACTTCACCACACAGAGTTCCACACACTGCTTCTCGGCAGAGTTTGCTATGACTGTTGTCTTGGATTCTGCAAAGTGATATTTGGGAGCTCATTGAGGACTATGGTGAAAAAGGATATATCCTCAGACAGAAAGTGGCAAGAAGCATTCTGAGAAACTGCATTGCTATGCGTGAGAGCAACTCACAGATTTACTCGTTTCTCTTCAGCTATCAGTTTGCTAAGACAGTTTGCTTGCAATCTGTAATTAGATAATTCTTAGCGCAATGAAGCTTACGGTGACAAAGCAATTGTCCTCTGAGGAAAACTGGAAAGAAGCTTTCTTAGAAACTTCTCTGTGATGTGTGAATTCATCTCACAGAGTTACACTTATGTTTCATGGAGCAGACCACTAACACTGTCTTTGTGGAAACTGAGAAGTTCTACTCCGGCAGGCTTTGAGGCCTGCGCTGATATAGAAATATCCTAAGTTAAAAACGGGAAAGAAGCTTTCTGAGAAACTTCTTTGTGATCTGTGAATTCGTCTCGCAGAGTTCCTCCTTTTCCTCAGGAAGCAGTTTGGTAGTACTCTATTCCTGGAATCTACAAGGTGATATTTGGGAGCCCATTGTGGCCCAAGGTGAAAAAGGAAATATCATCCCATAATAACTTTAAGGAAGCTTTCTGAGAGATTCCTTTCGGATATGTGACTTCACCACACAGAGTTCCACACATTGCTTCTCGGCAGAGTTTGCTAAGACTGTTGTCTTGGATTCTGCAAAGTGATATTTGGGAGCTCTTTGAGGGCTATGGTGAAAAAGGATATATCCTCAGACAGAAAGTGGCAAGAAGTATTCTGAGAAACTGCATTGCTATGTGTGAGAGCAACTCTCAGATTTACTCGTTTCTCTTCAGCTATCAGTTTGCTAAGACAGTTTGCTTGCAATCTGCAATGAGATTCTTCTAAGCTTAATGAAG
Source organism: Piliocolobus tephrosceles (assembly GCF_002776525.5). Taxonomy (NCBI): domain Eukaryota; kingdom Metazoa; phylum Chordata; class Mammalia; order Primates; family Cercopithecidae; genus Piliocolobus; species Piliocolobus tephrosceles. Next base: position 1,223 of record NW_022298037.1, read on the forward strand.
CTTGCGGTGACAAAGCAATTGTCCTGAGAGAAAAACTGGAAAGAAGCTTTCTTAGAAACTTCTCTGTGATGTCTGAATTCATCTCTCAGAGATACACTTGTGTTTCATGGAGCAGACCACTAACACTGTCTTTGCGGAAACTGAGAAGTTCTACTCTGGAAGGCTCTGAGGCCTCCGCTGACAAAGGAAATATCATCAGTTAAAAACGGGAAAGAAGCTTTCTGAGAAACTTCTTTGTGATCTGTGAATTCGTCTCCCAGAGTTACATCTTTGCACTCAGGAATCACTTTGCTAACACTCTTTTCCTAGAATATGCAAGGTGATATTTGGGATTCCATGGGGGCCCATGTTGAAAAAGGAAATATCATCCCATAATAACTAGAAGGAAGCTTTCTGAGAGATTCCTTTCTGATATGTGACTTCACCACACAGAGTTCCACACACTGCTTCTCGGCAGAGTTTGC
>NW_022298037.1:1786-2181 GCF_002776525.5 Piliocolobus tephrosceles
AGCTTACGGTGACAAAGCAAGTATCCTCAGAGGAAAACTGGAAAGAAACTTTCTTAGAAACTTCTCTGTGATGTGTGAATTCATCTCACAGAGTTACACTTATGTTTCATGGAGCAGACCACTATCACTGTCTTTGGCCAAACTGAGAAGTTCTACTCCGGCAGGCTTTGAGGCCTGCGCTGATAAAGGAAATATCATCAGTTAAAAACGGGAAAGAAGCTTTCTGAGAAACTTCTTTGTGATCTGTGAATTCGTCTCAAAGAGTTACATCTTTGCCCTCAGGAAGCAGTTTGCTAACACTCTATTCCTGGAATCTACAAGGTGATAATTGGGAGCCCATTGTGTCCCAGGTGAAAAAGGAAATATCATCCCATAATAACTAGAAGGAAGCTTTC
>NW_022298037.1:2281-3609 GCF_002776525.5 Piliocolobus tephrosceles
TTCTGAGAAACTGCATTGCTATGTGTGAGAGCAACTCACAGAGTTACACGTTTCTCTTCAGCTATCAGTTTGCTAAGACAGTTTGCTTGCAATCTGCCATGAGATTCTTCTTAGCGCACTGAAGCTTACGGTGACAAAGCAAGTGTCCTCAGAGGAAAACTGGAAAGAAGCTTTCTTATAAACTTCTCTGTGATGTGTGAATTCATCTCTCAGAGTTACACTTATGTTTCATGGAGCAGACCACTAACACTGTCTTTGGCGAAACTGAGAAATTCTATTCTGGAAGGCTTTGAAGCCTGCGCTGATAAAGGAAATCTCATCAGTTAAAAACTGGAAAGAAGCTTTCTGAGAAACTTCTTTGTGATTTCTGAATTCGTCTCCCAGAGTTACATCTTTGCCCTCAGGAAGCAGTTTGCTAACACTCTATTCCTGGAAACTACAAGGTGATATTTGGGAGCCCATTGAGGCCCAGGTTGAAAAAGGAAATATCATCCCATAATAACTAGAAAGAAGCTTTCTGAGAGATTCCTTTCGGATATGTGACTTCACCACACAGAGTTCCACACACTGCTTCTCGGCAGAGTTTGCTATGACTGTTGTCTTGGATTCTGCAAAGTGATATTTGGGAGCTCATTGAATGCTATGGTGAAAAAGGATATATCCTCAGACAGAAAGTGGCAAGAAGCATTCTGAGAAACTGCATTGCTATGTGTGAGAGCAACTCACAGATTTACTCGTTTCTCTTCAGCTATCAGTTTGCTAAGACAGTTTGCTTGCAATCTGTAATGAGATAATTCTTAGCGGAATGAAGCTTACGGTGACAAAGCAAGTGTCCTCAGAGGAAAACTGGAAAGAAACTTTCTTAGAAACTTCTCTGTGATGTGTGAATTCATCTCACAGAGTTACACTTACGTTTTATGGAGCAGACCACTATCACTGTCTTTGGCGAAACTGAGAAGTTCTACTCCGGCAGGCTTTGAGGCCTGCGCTGATAAAGGAAATATCATCAGTTAAAAACTGGAAAGAAGCTTTCTGAGAAACTTCTTTGTGATCTGTGAATTCGTCTCCCAGAGTTACATCTTTGCCCTCAGGAAGCAGTTTGCTAACACTCTATTCCTGGAATCTACAAGGTGATATTTGGAAGCCCATTGAGGCCCAGGTTGAAAAAGGAAATATCATCCCATAATAACTAGAAGGAAGCTTTCGGAGAGATTCCTTTCTGATATGTGACTTCACCACACAGAGTTCCACACACTGCTTCTCGGCAGAGTTTGCTATGACTGTTGTCTTGGATTCTGCAAAGTGATATTTGGGAGCTCATTGAGGCA
>NW_022298038.1:0-5085 GCF_002776525.5 Piliocolobus tephrosceles
AGGGAAAGGATTCCCTATTTAATAAATGGTGCTGGGAAAATTGGCTAGCCATAAGTAGAAAGCTGAAACTGGATCATGATTGTATTTCTAAGTTCTAAAATTTCTATTTGATTCTTCTTTTTTTTTTTTTGGAGATGGAGTTTCTCTCTTTTTGCCTAAGCTGGAGTGCAATCATATGATCTCAGCTCACTGCAACCTCTGCCTCCGGGGTTCAAGTGATTCTCCTGCCTCAGCCTCCCAAGTAGCTGGGATTACAGGCACCTGCCACCATGCCTGGCAAATTTTGTTGTAGTTTTAGTAGAGACAGGGTTTCACCATGTTGGCCAGGATGGTCTTGATCTCATGACCTTGTGATCCACCCGCCTTGGCCTCCCAAAGTGCTGGGATTACAGGTGTGAGCCACCACGCCCAGCCTGCTGCTTCTTTATAGCTTCCATTTCTTTGCCAAAATTTCTGGTTTTCATTTGTTTCAAGAGAGTTTGTAATTGCTTGTTAAACCCTTTTTTTTTTTCTTTTCTTTTTGAGACAAGGTCTTGCTCTGTTGCCCAGGCTGAAGTGTAGTGGGGCAATCATGACTCACTGCAGCCTCGATCTCCCAGGCTCAAGTGATCCTCCCACCTCAGCCTTCAACTAACTGGGACCACAAGTACATACCACCACGTCTGGCTAATTAAAAACATTTTTTTTTCCCAAAGAGCTGGGACCACAAGTACACATACCATGCCTGGGTAATTATTATTATTATTATTATTTTGTTGTTGTTTTTTATAGAGACAGCGTTTCCCTATGTTGCTGGTCATGAACTCCTGGGCTCAAGTGATCCTCCCACCTTGGCTGCCAAAGTGCTGAGATTACAGGCATGAGCCACTGCACTTGACTGTAAAGCAAGTTTTTTTTTTTTTTTTTTTTTTTTTTTTTTGAGACAGAGTCTCACTTGGTTGCCCAGGCTGGAGTGAGTGCAGTAGTGCATTCTCCGCTCACTGCAACCTCTGCCTCTGAGGTTCAAGTGATTCTCCTGCCTCAGTCTCTCGAATAGCTGGGATTATAGGCATCTGCCACCATGTCCGGCTAATTTTTGTATTTTTAGTAGAGATAGGGTTTTGCCATGTTGGCTTGGCTGATTTTGAACTCCTGACCTCAAGTAATCTGCCTGCCTTAGTCTCCCAAAGTGCTGGGATTACAGATGTGAGCCAATGTGACTGGCCTATAAAGCATTTTTTTTTTGTTTGAGATGAAGTGTTGCTTTGTCACCCAGGTTGGAGTGCAGTGGCGTGATCTCAGCTCGCTGCAACCTCTGCCTCCAGGTTCAAGTGATTCTCCTGCCTCAGCGTCCCGAGTAGCTGGGATTACAGGCATGCACCACCACTCCCAGCTAATTTTTCTATGTTTAGTAGAGACAGAGTTTCGCCATGTTGGTCAGGCTGGTCTTGAACTCCTGACCTCGAGTGATCCATCTGCCTTGGCCTCCCAAAGTGCTGGGATTACAGGTGTGAGCCAACACGCCTGGCCTGTAAAGCATTTTTAATACTTGTTTTAAAATACTTGCTTGCTTTATATATGCATCAGGTGATTCCAACATTTAAGTCATCTTGGGTGTTGATGTCTGTTGTCTTTTCTTATTCAAGATTTTCCCGATTCTTGGTATGACAAGTGATTTTCACTTGCATCCTGCACATTTTGGATAGTATGTTATGAGACTCTGGACCTTATTTAAGTCTGTTTTAGTGATCATCCTTTGACACCGCACTAGTTGAGCAAAGAGGGTGCTGCCTCACTGCTGTCAGGTTGGGGGAGAGGCCCAGGTTCCTCACTTGGCCTCTGAACACTTGAGGGAGCCACGCTCCTTGTTATTACTCGGTGCGGATGGGGTTTCAGGCTTCCCACTAGGTCTCTGCTGACACACACTGGCTGAGAGAGTAAGAAGCACCTCATTCCTGTTCCCCATGTGGTCTCCAGGGATATTGGTTGTGATGGAGGGGGATTTCATATTACCAGGAGCGGCTGAAAGTCCCAGCTTCCTACTTGCTGGGGAGGGGTACCTCAGCTGGGTGGGAGTTGATGGCTAAACTCCCCACTCAGCCTTTGTTGGCAGATGCGGGGGTGAGAGTGTTTTTTTTTTTTTTTCCTCTGAAGTAGAGTAGTCATTGTCTAGAAGTTTTGTCTTTCCAGGATGTTCCTTTCTTGGTCCTTTGGCCAGAGACTTTCCGGGATTTTTTTCATCTTCCTGTTGGAGTTTCCTGGTTGCTGGCTTTTCCAGCACCCAGTCTTGTATAAATGAGGCAAAAGCCAAACCCAGGGAACTCACCACTATATTTTTTACTGGGTCTTGAGATTCCTAGCCAGTCTGCCTTCTCTTCATCTTTCAGGATCTTCTTATGTTTGTTTTATATATACCATCCAGGATTGTGGCTGTATTTAGCAGGAGGAATCAGAAGTGCACCTACGTCATCTTGTCTTGGAGCTTGAAGGCAGCTGGATAAGTCCTTAAAACATTCAACATAGATTTTCCATATGACTCAGCAATTCCGTTCCTAGGTATCTACCTAAGAAAAATGAAAGCAGGCCAAGTGTGATGGCTCACACCTGTAATCCCAGGACTTTGGGAGGCTGAGGTGGGTGGATCACCTGAGGTCAGGAGTTCAAGACCAGCCTGACTAACATGGAGAAACCCCGTCTCTACTAAAAACACAAAAATTAGCTGGGCGTGGTGGTGCATGCCTGTAATCCCAGCTACTTGGGAGGCTGAGGCAGGAGAATCATTTGAACCCAGGAGGCGGAGGTTTCGGTGAGCAGAGATGGCGCCATTGCACTCCAGCCTGGGTGACAAGAGCAAAACTCCATCTCAAAAAAAAAAAAAAAAAAGGAAAATGAAAGTGAGTGTCCACACAAATACTTGTATGAGAATTCATAGCAGTGTTATTCACAATAGCTATGAAGTAAAAACAACCAAATATCCATTAATCAGTGAATTGGTGAACAAAATATGGTGTGTCCCTTTGGGAGGCTGAGGTAGGTGGATCACTGGAGGTCAGGAGTTTGAAACCAGGCTGGCCAACTGGTGAAACCCCATCTCTACTAAACATACAAAAAAATTAGCCGGGCATAGTGGCACACGCCTGTAATCCCAGCTACTTAGGAGGCTGAGGCAGGACAATTGCTTGAACCCGGGAGGCAGAGGTTGCAGTGAGCCAAGATCACACCACTGCACTCCAGTCTGGGTGACAGAATGAGACTTTATCTCAAAAAAAAAAAAAAAGATGTGTCCATATAATGGAATACTATTCAGCAATAAAAAGGAATGAAATATGGATACATGCTACAAAATGAATGAACCTCAAAAACATTATGCTAAGTGACAGAAGCTAGACTCAAAAGGCTGTAGGAATCCATTCACATGAAATGTCCATAATAGACAAATCTAGAGACAGAAAGATTAGTGATTGCCTGGGGCTCAGGTTTGGAATGGGGGCTAAGAGCAAAGGAAAATGAAGTTTCTTTTTGGTGTGATGGAAACATTCTAAAATTAGATTGTGGTGATAGTTTTACAACTCTATAAATACACTAAAATCATTGAATTGTGCGCTTAAACCGGTTGAATTTTTTTTTTTTTTGAGATAGAATCTCTATCTGTTGCCCAGGCTAGAGTGCAGTAATGCCATCTTGGCTCACGGCAATCTCCACCTCCCAGGTTCAAGCAATTCTCTTGCCTCAGCCTCCTGAGTAGCTGGGATTACAGGGGGCCACCACCACACCCAGCTAATTTTTGTAGTTGTAGTCGAGATGGGGTTTCACCATGTTGGCCGGGCTGGTCTCGAACTCCTGACCCCAAGTGATCCGTCCACCTCGGCCTCCCAAAGTGCTGGGATTACAGCTGTGAGCCACTGCGCCCTGCCAAAGTGAGTGAATTTTACGGTATGTAAATTATGCCTCAATAAAGCTGTGAGAGGAGAGCAAGTAGAGACATCTTGTGTTGTAGAATTTCTTAAGGAATTTTGCTGTTAAGAGTTGCAGAGAAAATATGTCTAACAAGACAGCATATGAGGTCATAAGAAATTTTTAAAAACTCATTATTCCAGAAAATTCATACACATAAACAGAGATAATGAAAAAGGATTCCCATATACCCGTGACCCAGATGCAATAATCATTAATTCAGGACCACTGATGCCTGTAATCCCAGCACTTTGGGAGGCTGAGGCAGGTGAATCACCTGAGGTCAGGAGTTCAAGACCAGCCTAGCCAACATGGTGAAACCCCGTCTCTACTAAAAAATACAAAAATTAGCCGGACATGGTGGTGCATGCCTGTAATTCCAGCTACTAGGGTGGCCGAGGCGGGAGAATCGCTTGAACCCAAAAGGCGGAGGGCGCAGTGAGTCAAAATGGTGTAATTGCACTCTGGCCTGGGCAACAGAGCGAGACACTGTCTCAAGAAAAAAAAAATTCAGGACCACTCTAGTTCCATCTCTACTCCCAATCTCCACACCAGATTATTTTAGAACAAACCCTTCTGTGGTAAATATTTCAGTATCCTAAAAGATAAGGACTCTTAAATAACATAACCATTATGTCAGTATTGTTTCTGAAAAGTTTACATAATTTCTCAATATTATCAAATATGCAATGTTTAGTTTTCCCAAATTTCCGTTAAATATATATACAGTTTGAATCAATATCAAAACAATATCCATGCATTGCATTCAGCTGATATGTGTCTTAAGTCTCTCTTTCTCTTCTCTGAAGTGGAATTCACATTTTAGAACAGTTTTAGATTTATAGAGAAACTGACAGGATGGCACAGAGTATTGCCATGTGCCCTCCCTGGATTCGGTGTCCCTTATTAATCACATCTTACATGAGTGTGGTATATGTGTCAATAATTAATGAATCAATATTGATAAATTGGTTGGGTGCAGTGGCTCACGCCTGTAATCCCAGCACTTTGGGAAGCTGAGGTGGGCAGATCACCTGAGGTCAGGAGTTTGAGACCAGCCTGGCCAACATGGCGAAACCCTGTCTCTACTAAAAATATAAAAATTAGCCGGGCGTGGTGGAGCATGGTGTAATCCCAGCTACTTGGAAGGCT
>NW_022298039.1:0-4051 GCF_002776525.5 Piliocolobus tephrosceles
AAAACTGTAGGCTTGCTTTAGATACAGTCACAGGGGTTTGCCGTGATGACTTTTTTATGTAATAAGGGGGAAATATACCTTAATTAATAGGCATACATGCTCATTTTTCTCCCTCGTACACATTTTTAGTCGTTGTCCAGGCATTGTGATACTTATGTAAACAGTATGCGATATCTTAGGTAGGAATCAGAGTTTTAAGGTAAGAATACTTAGAGTTATATATTTTTCAAACTTTCAAACTGGACATTTTACATGTCCATTATATAACTGTAATTAAATGTTCAAAAGGACAATACCTCTCTTTAATATGGATGATGCTCTAGCATTTTTTTTTTTTTCTTTTTTTTTGGAGACAGGGTCTCACTTTCTCCCAGGCTGGAGTGCAGTGGTGCAATCATGGCTCACTGCAGCCTCAGCCTCATAGGTTTGAGAGATCCTCCCACTTCAGCCTCCCAAGTAGCTGGGACTACAGGTGTACAACACCATGCCCAGCTAATGTTTAAAATTTTATGCAGAGACAGGACCTCTCTCTGTTGCTCAGGCTGGTCTGGAATTCCTGGGTTTAAGTGATTCTCCTGCTTCATCCTCCCAAAGTGCTGTGATTGCAGGCATGTGCCACTGCCTGGCCCCATATAAGTGGGATGATGACTTTAGCCTAGGAGTTCCACACCAGCCTGGGTAACATAGCACAAGATCCTGTCTCTACAAAAACTAAAAAAATTAACTGGTCATGGTGACACCTGCCTGTGGTCCCAGCTACTCCAGGAGGCTGAGGCAGGAGGATAACTTGAGCCCAGGAATTGAGGCTGCAGTGAGCTCTGATCTTGTCATTACGTTCCAGCCTGGGTGAGAGAGTGAGACCTTGTCTCTTAAAAAAAGTTACAGGCTACCTGATTATTCATAGGAAAAAAACCTGAACTCTGATCTAAACCTCATACCTTGTACAAAAATTAACTCAAAATGGATCATGGACTAAAATGGAAAATGGAAAATAAAGATGAAGAAAGGAGCTGGAGACTGGGAGAAACTATTTGCAAATCACATGTCTGATAAAGGACTCATATCTATAATATATAAAGAACTATCAAAATTCAGCAGTGAAACCAAATCATCTACTTTGAAAATGAATAAAAGACCTGAAGAGACATTTCAGATAACATACAAGCACATGAAAAGATATTCAACATCATGAGCCGTCAGAAAAAATGCACACTAAAGCCACGTCACTATACACCTATCAGAATGCCTAAAATAAAAAGTAGTAACAAGACCAGTGCTGGTGAGGATGCGGGGAAACGGGATCACTCACACTTGGCTGGTGGGAATGGAAGATGGTACAGCCATTCTGGAAAACAGCTTGACAGTTTCTTAAAAAACTAAATGGGCAAATGCCATAGGATGCAGCACTCACATTCATGGGCAGTTATCCCAGAGAAATGAAGACTTATGTTCACACAAAAGCCTTTATGTATCTGTTCATAGCAGCATTATTTATAAAGGCCAGAAACTGGAAACAGCCCGGAGACTGCTCAGCAGGTGAATGGTTAAACAAACTGGTGCACTCAGGCCCCAGATACCACTCTGCAGTAGTTAATGACATCCTTGTTCATCCGTCTTTCAAACTAGAAACCACCATCATCCTTAATCCCCTTTTCTCCATCCTGGGTCTGAGTGGACTTCATTTTGCATTTCTTTGCAATGCATTTTCCCTCTGTCCTTTCTGGTTGTGCCTCATGCCTCATTTGAACTGTTGTAAGAGCCACTGAATTGTTTCTCTGTCTCATCATGGAATCCTTTCTACACTTCATGACCCGCATTGACATTGGGAACAATCTTTCCAAAACATGAACAAACTAACTTAAAAGAAATATCCCAGGTAGCCTTCAAAATAAGTATAAGCTTTCTGTTAGAAGTTTTACTTCTTGTCTGTAGGGAACCCCAGGACTGTAGAGAGATGAATTTGCTGTCTGCATTTTAAGATCAGGCAGAAATCCCTAGAGGGGCCCATGTGGAATAGTGGTACAAATACTGGTTCTAGAATCAGAAGCCCTCATACCCTGGTTCTAACACTAGCTGGATGTTCTTGGGAAAGTTTTGGTTTCAAACCTCAGTATGAGGAAACATACTCAAGGGATCACACAAGGCTGCTGGGAGGAGCGGATGAGGGGCATGGTGAAAATGCTGTGTAATCCGTGAAGCACGTCGTATGTGTGAGAAGTGGAGCTGTGTGGATAGCAGTTCTGGAATCATTGTATGAAAACGATGGAAAGCACATTTGTAGTTCTGCCTGATGATACCACTGGGCACCTGTGTTGTACATGCCTGCAACATGGGTGAGGCCTGGGTCAGTACAGCTCACAGTTTGGTTTTCATGCAGTTAGAAAGGCCCGAGAGGACCCTGCCCCCTCCAGCTGTAGGAAGGAGGCGGCTGTCTCCTGCCTATATTTGGTGGGATTGTCTGTGGCTCCTTGAGGACAAGAATGCAGGGAGTGGGGAAAGAAAGCCGGCCTGACTGCTCGCTAGTCAGCCTTCCCCCAGGGAGGAGTGGAGGGGTCATTTCGTGGTAACTTGCCATGTCTTTCTTAACCCATCTCTTAGAAATGACCAGCATGACAAGTAAAAGACCCATTAGAGACAGATGGGCTGTGGGTCCTGTGCGTTTATGGCTTTGTGGACTCAGAGCTGCCAGGACTTCATAGCTTTCTGGGGAATGCTGGGTCAGCCAAGGGGCTGAAAATAGTGAGAGGAAGAAAGTTCCCCCTCGCTGCTCTAGTCTGGGAGTGATTACTGAGGAGAGTGGCATGGAGGGCCCAGTCGTGGGGTCCCTCTCAAGCACACCCTCACCACAGTGGGAATGCGGGTCTCAACCTCCCTAGGCCTCTGTGATTTTTGTCTATCACATGCACACCTCCAGCAGGAATGTCTATGGTGATGAGATGAGGGAGCATCATAGCACATGTGGCACTTAGTAGGCTTGTGGTGAGTGGACGCTGGCATCAGTGGAACAGGAGACTGGGCGCTGCGTGTGGACACACTCACGTGCTGGTGGCATGGGTGGACAGAGCAGAGAGGGACGCTCTGCAGTTCTCCTGTTGGTCTGTCACCCCCGCTGCTGTGAGCAGAATCCGTGAGTGTATTCTGTTGCCCCAGTCAACTTGGTAGGCTGATTGCTCAATTTTCTGCTTCCACTTTTGATTTCTTAAGAATGGAAAAAGGAATACTTCAGTGACTTTTCTGGTTGATGGCATACATTCCTTGATATCACCTTAATGCTTTTTAATTTCTATGTATTTTGGATGTTGGAGCTTGCCTGACATCTGTATTTTTATACCTCACCCTCTCGCATAACTGTTGGCCACACCAGGACCAGAGAGAAGTGACCAGACTGATTGGTAGCAGGGCTAGGACTGGAATTCCCCAGGCTTTTAATGCCCAGCAGGCTCTGTTTTCTGTATTGCACTGCTCTTCCCTATTTCGACACCTGTTAGCACAGTGGATGTGAAATGTAGCTGGGCACTTTTGGGGGTGTGCTAGGAGTGTGGCAGATACCTCAGACTGGCATTTTCCCCTGATTCTGAATTCTCATGGCTCAGAGTCAGTCTCTAGGCTACTGACCAGGAAGATACAGGAAGTTGTTTTGTATGGCAAACTATGCCAGGGCATTTTTTTCACCAGGCAATTTATTTGGTTTGGACTGGAATAAATCTCTGATATTGGTTTCTTTGCCAATATTATTAGGGAGTGGAGTCTGACTTGTTAACTTAGCCCGATTCGTAGTGCTTAGAATCTCATTGAGTGTGTGTTGAACTGAGCGGAAGTGTGAGAGCATCTTGGACAGTGGTTTGCAAACCTAGCTACATCTGGGGGGCTGTGAAAAAAGCATGCGTGCTTACTCCAGACCAGTTGAAATAGAATCTGCAAGAATAGAGCCCGGGCAGCTATAGTGCTGTTAAAAACCCCCAGGTGGTTCGGATATACCCTAAAGGTTGAGAACCACTGCTTCGCAGCGAATTGGAGGCCTGGATCATAGATGTGCCTTATGCTTTCACCA
>NW_022298042.1:0-6493 GCF_002776525.5 Piliocolobus tephrosceles
CTGAATACCCTTGATTTCTTTCTCTTGCCTGATTGCCCTAGCCAGAACTTCCAACACTATGTTGAATAGGAGTGGTGAGAGAGGGCATCCCTGTCTTGTGCCAGATTTCAAAGGGAATTTTTCCAGTTTTTGCCCATTCAGTATGATATTAGCTGTGGGTTTGTCATAAATAGCTCTCATTATTTTGAGGTACGTTCCATCAATACCGAATTTATTGAGCGTTTTTAGCCTGAAGGGCTGTTGAATTTTGTCAAAAGCCTTTTCTGCATCTATTGAGATAATCATGTGGTTCTTGTCTTTGGTTCTGTTTATATGCTGGATTACGTTGATTGATTTGTGAATGTTGAACCAGCCTTGCATCCCAGGGATGAAGCCCACTTGATCATGGTGGATAAGCTTTTTGATGTGCTGCTGAATCCGGTTTGCCAGTATTTTATTGAGGATTTTTGCATCGGTGTTCATCAGGGAGATTGGTCTAAAATTGCCTTTTTTTGTTGTGTCTCTGCCAGGCTTTGGTATCAGGATGATGTTGGCCTCATAAAATGGGTTAAGGAGGATTCCCTCTTTTCTATTGATTGGAATAGTTTCAGAAGGAATGATACCAGCTCCTCCTTGTACCCCTGGTAGAATTCAGCTGTGAATCCATCTGATCCTGGACTTTTTTTTGGTTGGTAGGCTATTAATTATTACCTCGATTTCAGAGCCTGCTATTGGTGTATTCAGGGATTCAGCTTCTTCCTGGTTTAGTCTTGGAAGAGTGTACGTGTCCAGGAAATTATCCATTTCTTCTAGATTTTCTAGTTTTTTTGCATAGAGGTGTTTATAGCATTCTCTGATGGTAGTTTGTATTTCTGTGGGGTGGGTGGTGATATCCACTTTATCATTTTTGTATTGCATCTATTTGATTCTTCTCTCTTTTCTTCATTATTAGTCTTCCTAGCGGTCTGTGAATTTTGTTGATCTTTTCAAAAATCCAACTCCTGTATTCATTGATTTTTTGGAGGGTTTTTTGTGTCTCTATCTCCTTCAGTTCTGCTCTGATCTTAGTTATTTCTTGCCTTCTGCTAGCTTTTGAATGTATTTGCTCTTGCCTCTCTAGTTCTTTTAATTGTGATGTTAGAGTGTCAATTTTAGATCTTTCCTGCTTTCTCTTGTGGGCATTCCATGCTGTAAATTTCCCTCTACACACTACTTTAAATATGTCCCAGAGTTTCTGGTATGTTGTATCTTTGTTCTCATTGGTTTCAAAGAACATCTTTACTTCTGCCTTCATTTCGTTGTGTACCCAGTAGTCATTCAGGAGCAGGTTGTTCAGTTTCCATGTAGTTGAGCAGTTTTGATTGATTTTCTTAGACCTGAGTTCTAGTTTGATTGCACTGTGGTCAGAGAGACAGTTTGTTATAATTTCTGTTCTTGTAATTTGCTGAGAAGTGCTTTACTTCCAATTATGTGGTCAGTTTTGGGATAAGTATGATGTGGTGCTGAGAAGAATGTATATTCTGTTGATTTGTGGTGGAGAGTTCTATAGATGTCTATTAGGTCCGCTTGGTGCAGATATGAGTTCAATTCCTGGATATCCCTCTTGACTTTCTATCTCATTGATCTGTCTAATGATGACAGTGGGGTGTTGAAGTCTCCCATTATTATTGTATGGGAGTCTAAGTCTCTTTGTAAGTCTCTAAGGACTTGCTTTATGAATCTGGGTGCTCCTGTATTGGGTGCATATATATTCAGGATAGTTAGCTGTTCCTGTTGAATTGATTTCTTTCCCATTATGTAATGGCCTTCCTTGTCTCTTTTGATTTTTGATGGTTTAAAGTCTGTTTTATCAGAGACTAGGATTGCAACCCCTGCTTTTTTTGTCCTCCATTTGCTTGGTAGATCTTTCTCCATCCCTGTATTTTGAGACTATGTATGTCTCTGCATGTGAGATGGGTTTCCTGAATACAACAGAATGATGGGTCTTGACTCTTTATCCAGTTTGCCAGTCTGTGTCTTTTAATTGGAGCATTTAGTCCATTTACATTTAAGGTTAATATTGTTATGTGTGAACTTGATCCTGCCATTATGATAGTAATGGGTTATTTTGTTCGTTAGTTGATGCAGTTTCTTCCTAGGCTCGATGGTCTTTACATTTTGGCATGTTTTTGCAATGGCTGGTACCGATTTTTCCTTTCCATGTTTAGTGCGTCCTTCAGGGTCTCTTGTAAGGCAGGCCTGGTGGTGACAAAATCTCTAAGCATTTGCTTATCTGTAAAGGATTTTATTTCTCCTTCACTTATGAAACTTAGTTTGGCTGGATATGAAATTCTGGGTTTAGATTCTGGGGGGGAGCAAGATGGCCGAATAGGAACAGCTCCAGTCTCCATCGCGCAGCGCAAGTGACAGAGAAGACCAGTGATTTCTGCATTTTCAACTGAAGTACTGGGGTCATCTCACTCAGGAGTGCTGGACAATCGGTGCTCGTCAGCTGCTGCAGCCTGACCAGTGAAAGCTGAAGCAGGGCGAGACATCCCCTCACCGGGGAAGTACAAGGGGGAAGGGAGTCGTCTTTTTCCTAGCCAGGGGAACTGAGACACACAACACCTGGAAAATTGGGTAACTCCTACCCCAATACTGTGCTGTAAGCACTGCAGCACACCAGGAGAATGTATCGCACACCTGGACGGGAGGGTCCCAGGCCCACAGAGCCCCCCTCCTTGCTAACACAGCAGTCTGCGGCAATCTAACCACAAGGCAGCAGTGAGGCTGGGGGAGGGGCGCCTGCCATAGCTGAGGCTTAAGTAGGTAAACAAAGCCGCTGGGAAGCTCGAACAGGGTGGAGCTCACAGCAGCTCAAGGAAACCTGCCTGTCTCTGTAGACTCCACCTCTGGGGACAGGGAACAGCTAAAGCAGCAGAGGCCTGTGCAGACTTGAACGACTCTGTCTGACAGCTTTCAAGAGAGCAGTGGATCTCCCAACACAGAGGTTGAGATCTGAGAAGGGGCAGACTGCCTGCTCAAGTGGGTCCCTGACCCCTGAGTAGCCTAACTGGGAGACATCCCCCACTAGGGGCAGTCTGACACCCCACACCTCACAGGGTGGAGTACACCCCTGAGAGGAAGCTTCCAAAGCAAGAATCAGACAGGTGCACTCACTGTTCAGCAATATTCTATTTTCTGCAACCTCTGATGCTGATACCCAGGCAAACAGGGTCTGGAGTGGACCTCAAGCAATCTCCAACAGACCTATAGTTGAGGGTCCTGACAGTCAGAAGGAAAACTATCAAACAGGAAGGACACCTATACCAAAACCCCAGCAGTACGTCACCATCATCAAAGACCAGAGACAGATAAAACCACAAAGATGGGGAAAAAGCAGGGCAGAAAAGCTGGAAATTCAAAAAATAAGAGCGCATTTCCCCCCGCAAAGGAGCGCAGTTCATTACCAGCAACGGATCAAAGCTGGTCAGAGAATGACTTTGACGAGATGAGAGAAGAAGGCTTCAGTCCATTAAACTTCTCAGAGCTAAACGAGGAATTACATACCCAGCGCAAAGAAACTAAAAATCTTGAAAAAAGAGTGGAAGAATTGACAGCTAGACTAATTAATGCAGAGAAGGTCATAAACAAAAAGACAGAGATGAAAACCATGACACGAGAAATACGTGACAAATGCACAAGCTTCAGTAACCGACTCGATCAACTGGAAGAAAGAGTATCAGCGATTGAAGATCAAATGAATGAAATGAAGCGAGAAGAGAAACCAAAAGAAAAAAGAAGAAAAAGAAATGAACAAAGCCTGCGAGAAGTATGGGATTATGTAAAAAGACCAAATCTACGTCTGATTGTGGTGCCTGAAAGTGAGGGGGAAAAAGGAACCAAGTTGGAAAACACTCTTCAGGATATCATCCAGGAGAACGTCCCCAACCTAGCAGGGCAGGCCAACATTCAAATTCAGGAAATACAGACAATGCCACAAAGATACTCCTCCAGAAGAGCAACTCCAAGACACATAATTGCCAGATTCACCAAAGTTGAAATGAAGGAAAAAATCTTAAGGGCAGCCAGAGAGAAAGGTCGGGTGACCCACAAAGGGAAGCCCATCAGACTGACAGCAGATCTCTCGGCAGAAACTCTACAAGCCAGAAGAGAGTGGGGGCCAATAGTCAACGTTCTTAAAGAAAAGAATTTTAAACCCAGAATTTCATATCCAGCCAAACTAAGTTTCATAAGTGAAGGAGAAATAAAATCCTTTACAGATAAGCAAATGCTTAGAGATTTTGTCACCACCAGGCCTGCCTTACAAGAGACCTTGAAGGAAGCCCTAAACATGGAAAGGAACAACAGATACCAGCCATTGCAAAAACATGACAAAATGTAAAGACCATCGAGGCTAGGTAGAAACTGCATCAACTAATGAGCAAAATAACCCGTTAATATCATAATGGCAGGATCAAGTTCACACGTAACAATATTAACCTTAAATGTAAATGGACTAAATGCTCCAATTAAAAGACACAGACTGGCAAACAGGATAAAGAGTCAAGACCCATCAGTCTGCTGTCTTCAGGAGACCCATCTCACATGCAGAGACATACATAGGCTCAAAATAAAGGGATGGAGGAAGATCTACCAAACAAATGGAGAACAAAAAAAAAGCAGGGGTTGCAATCCAAGTCTCTGATAAAACAGACTTTAAACCGTCAAAGATCAAAAGAGACAAAGAAGGCCATTACATAATGGTAAAGGGATCAATCCAACAGGAAGACCTAACTATCCTAAATATATATGCACCCAATACTGCAGCACCCAGATTCATAAAGCAAGTCCTTAGAGACTTACAAAGAGACTTAGACTCCCATACAATAATAATGGGAGACTTCAACATACCACTGTCAACATTAGACAGAACAACGAGACAGAAAGTTAACAAGGATATCCAGGAATTGAACTCATCTCTGCACCAAAGGGACCTAATAGACATCTATAGAACTCTCCACCACAAATCAACAGAATATACATTATCCTCAGCACCACATCACACTTATTCTAAAATTGACCACATAATTGGAAGTAAAGCACTCCTCAGCAAATGTAAAAGAACAGAAATTATAACAAACTGTCTCTCTGACCACAGTGCAATCAAACTAGAACTCAGGACTAAGAAACTCAATCAAAATCGCTCAACTACATGGAAACTGAACAACCTGCTCCTGAATGACTACTGGGTACATAACGAAATGAAAGCAGAAATAAAGATGTTCTTTGAATCCAATGAGAACAAAGATACAACATACCAGAATCTCTGGGACACATTTAAAGCAGTGTGTAGAGGGAAATTTATAGCACTAAATGCCCACAAGACAAAGCAGGAAAGATCTAAAATTGACACTCTAACATCACAATTAAAAGATCTAGAGAGGCAAGAGCAAACACATTCAAAAGCTAGCAGAAGGTAAGAAATAACTAAGATCAGAGCAGAACTGAAGGAGATAGAGACACAAAAAACCCTCCAAAAAATCAATGAATCCAGGAGTTGGTTTCTTGAAAAGATCAACAAAATTGACAAACCGCTAGCAAGACTAATAAAGAAGAAAAGAGAGAGGAATCAAATAGATGCAATAAAAAATGGTAAAGGGGATATCACCACCGACCCCACAGAAATACAAACTACCATCAGAGAATACTACAAACACCTCTACACAAATCAACTAGAAAATCTAGAAGAAATGGATAATTTCCTGGCCACTTACATTCTCCCAAGACTAAACGAGGAAGAAGTTCCATCGCTGAATAGACCAATAGCAGGCTCTGAAATTGAGGCAACAATTAATAGCCTACCCACCAAAAAAAGCCCAGGACCAGATGGATTCACAGCTGAATTCTACCAGAGGTACAAGGAGGAGCTGGTACCATTCCTCCTGAAACTATTCCAATCAATAGAAAAAGAGGGAATCCTCCCTAACTCATTTTATGAGGCCAACATCATCCTGATACCAAAGCCTGGCAGAGACACAACAAAAAAAGCCAATTTTAGACCAATATCCCTGATGAACACCGATGCAAAAATCCTCAATAAAATACTGGCAAACCAGATTCAGCAGCACATCAAAAAGCTTATCCACCATGATCAAGTGGGCTTCATCCCTGGGATGCAAGGCTGGTTCTACATTCGCAAATCAATAAAAGTAATCCAGCATATAAACAGAACCAAAGACAAGAACCACATGATTATCTCAATAGATGCAGAAAAGGCTTCTGACAACATTCAACAGCCCTTCATGCTAAAAACGCTCAGTAAATTCGGTATTGATGGAACGTACCTCAAAATAATGAGAGCTATTTATGACAAACCCACAGCTAATATCATACTGAATGGGCAAATCTGGAAAAATTCCCTTTGAAAACTGGCACAAGACAGGGATGTCCTCTCTCACCACTCCTATTTAACAAATTGTTGGAAATTCTGGCTAGGGCAATCAGGCAAGAGAAAGAAATCAAGGGTATTCAG
>NW_022298043.1:0-2744 GCF_002776525.5 Piliocolobus tephrosceles
AAAAAAAAAAAAAAAATTAAAAAAAAAGAAAAAGACTGAGGGAGGCGAGAGTAGGATGGAAGATTCTTACTGGGAGTAAGAGGTAAGGTATTGATCTTTGGGTGGCTACTTTCTCAATTGTTTTCTCTACTAATGGTCAGTTGAGAATAAGGACTTATTTCATAAGACAGTTACAGACATTGATACCACAAGCCCCAGAGGGGACTGTCTCAAAAAAGAAAAGGAAGCTTTTTATGCCAAGATGTCATTGTTATTAGAAAGTCGTGAGGATATATTTGTAAGCCAGTCTATGGGCTATGATCATTTGGCAAAAATTTTTAAGCCCTAAGAAATGTCATCCAATATTTGTCAACAGTGCTAAAAATGATGTGTATCGATATCAGTTAGAATTTTACTTGCAAGAAATAAAAGTTGACTCTGACAAGCAGGAGAGGGATTTATAGAGGAATATTGAGTAGCTCACAGTAGCTTGAGTAGCTGGAAGTGCTGTAGAACCAAGCTTGAAAGCCATCTAGGCATAGCAAGACTCAAAATTGTGCTGTAAATCTGCTCTGATGAGATGCCAACATCATTTCCAATTTTAATTGGCAGAATGTATCCCAAAAGATATCCACACCGTAATTCCAGAGCCTGTGACATTGTTATTTTACATGACAAGAGAGACTTTGCAAATGTAATTAAGTTTATGAACCTTAAAGTAGGGAAACTATCCCATATTACCCAGGTGGGCCCAATGTTATAATAAGAACCTTAAAACAGAACTTTTTCTGAAAGGAGAAAGAAGAGATCTGATGGAGAAGTTGGAGAGATTTGAAGAATGAGATTTGCACCACTGCTGGTGTGAAAATGGAGGCGGCAACATGATGAGGGTTGACTGGAGCCTAATGAGATGAGAGCCATTCCCAGCAGACAGTCAGCAAAAATGGGAGACTCAGCCCACATCCACAAAAAAACCGAATTCTGCCAACAACTTGAATGAGCTTGGAAGCAGGTCTCCAAGCCCACCCAAGACAAGGCAAGACTCGTTTACTGTTTAAACTAGTAAAAATACAACAAGCCACTTTTAGATTCAAACAGCTGATTTACTTACATAGACAGCAAGAGGGAGATTAACCAAGGGCTGCAGTTCCCAATGGTCCTCATCCCTCACACCAGAAAGAATTATACAGAAACAAAAGGGGGCTGTAATATGGATTATGGGCTATGGTGTTCCTGGGGAGCTAACTCTACACTATAGCTAAGCAGTCTTATATCCTACAGCTCCATTTTCAGGGGAGCAGAGAAGACATTCCCATCCCTCATCACAACCTGGGAAGCCGCAGTAAACCATATCATCTCATGAAAGCCTCTTGGGAGAGGTAGGTTCAGTGGGAGATGGCCTCACAGAAGCTCCTCATCATGCTCCTAGCCTCTCCTGTTCTGGAAGGATCACAAAGCATTCTTCTAAGGCTCAGGTAAGCTGTGGTTCAAGCCTTTGCATGCATGAGCTACATAAATACATGAAAAGTCACCAGAAAACCATGGAAGAGCTACTCTTCTACACAGATTCTCCCCAGAGCCTGTAGATATTAGCTCAGACTGGCCACTACCTTAATTTCTTCCTTATAAAACCTGGAATGGAGGAGTCAGTCATACTCACCTGGACTTCTGCCATACAGAATGGTGAGAAAATCAGTGTGTGTTGTTTTTAGGGCTAAGATGGTGATAGTTTGTTATATAGCAATAGAAAATTAGTATGATCCCTGAGCACCATAGTGGGCATGGGGCTCATTGTGGCACTCATCACTGGATGCTATTGCTGGCATTTCATAGCTTGGTTACCTGGAAAGCTAGATGCACCTCTCATCTGCTTGCAGAGAAGTTTTCTCCTATCTTAATTCTTTGTTTCATCAGTTTCTTACTCAACTTCCAGAATGAGTGCTTGTTATTAGCTATGCTTAGACCACGTGCCATGCACTAACTACAAAAGAGGCTTGGAACGTGGCTACCTGGAATAATCAGCTTCTATAGTTGGGGTGGGGTGGGGTATGCTGTGCTTCTCATCAAGAATTCCCCAAACATTGAAAGGAGATTAGATAATGGTATTTTCATACGGCTGATAAAGACATGCCTGAGACTGGGTGATTTATAAAGAAAAAGGTTGAATGGACTCACAGTTCTATGTGGCTGGGGAGGCCTCACGATCATGGTGGAGGAAAGGCACGTCTTAACATGGCAGCAGAATGAGAGAGCCAAGCGAAAAGGGAAACCGCTTATAAAATCATCAGGTCTTGTGGGACTTATTCACTACCACAAGAACAGTATGGGGAAAACCGCCTCCATAATTCAATTATCTCCGACCTGGTCCCTCCCACAACCCATGGGAATTATGGGAGCTGCCGTTCAAGATGAGATTTGGGTGGGGACACAGCCAAACCATATTCATTGATAAAGCAACAAGTGTTACTACTGCCATATACCACTCTTTTCATTGTCCAATACAAGATAAACCTTAGGCTCCCATGGTTTTAAGATTTTAATATTTCAGGAGAATACTGGTCCTTCCAGCAGGAAAATAAACAATGCTTCCATTGTATATGAAGCTGAGACATCCACTTGATAAATCTGGGCTTCTCCAGCCACTAATTCAACAGAAGGAAAGGAGGTTTATAATATTGAGATATTGGCCAATAAAAGTGATCTTGCTTATCAAGGAGGTATATATTTGCTGATGCACAAGGTGAAATTTTGTGAGAAGACCATTA
>NW_022298044.1:0-19286 GCF_002776525.5 Piliocolobus tephrosceles
TAAAGTCTGTTTTATCAGAGACTAGGATTGCAACCCCTGCTTTTTTTAGTTCTCCATTTGCTTGGTACATCTTCCTCCATCCCTTTAATTTTGAGCCTATGTATGTCTCTGCATGTGAGATGGGTCTCCTGAATACAGCAGACTGATGGGTCTTTACTCGTTATCCAGTTTGCCAGTCTGTGTCTTTTAATTGGAGCATTTAATCCATTTACATTTAAGATTCATATTGTTATGTGAGATCTTGATCCTGCCATTATGATATTAACTGGTTATTTTGCTCGTTACTTGATGCAGTTTCTTCCTAGCCTCGATGGTCTTTACATTTTGCCATGTTTCTGCAATGGCTGGTACCGGTTGTTCCTTTCCATGTTTAGGGCTTCCTTCAGGGTCTCTTGTAAGGCAGGCCTGGTGGTGACAAAATCTCTAAGCATTTGCTTATCTGTAAAGGATTTTATTTCTCCTTCACTTATGAAACTTAGTTTGGCTGGATATGAAATTCTGGGTTTAAAATTCTTTTCTTTAAGAACATTGAATATTGGCCCCCACTCTCTTCTGACTTGTAGAGTTTCTGCCGAGATATCTGCTGTTAGTCTGATGGGCTTCCCTTTGTGGGTAACCCGACCTTTCTCTCTGGCTGCCCTTAAGATTTTTTCCTTCATTTCAACTTTGGTGAATCTGGCAATTCTGTGTCTTGGAGTTGCTCTTCTGGAGGAGTATCTTTGTGGCGTTCTCTGTATTTCCTGAATTTGAATGTTGGCCTGCCCTACTAGGTTGGGGAATTTGTACTGGATGATATCCTGAAGAGTGTTTTCCAACTTGGTTCCATTTTCCCCCTCACTTTCAGGCACCCCAATCAGACGTAGATTTGGTCTTTTGACATAATCCCATACTTCTTGCAGGCTTTGTTCATTTCTTTTTCTTCTTTTTTCTTTTGGTTTCTCTTTTCACTTTGTTTCATTCATTTGATCCTCAATCGCTGATACTCTTTCTTCCAGTTCATGCAGTCAGTTACTGAAGCTTGTGCATTTGTCATGTATTTCTCGTGTCATGGTTTTCATCTCTGTCATTTCGTTTATGACCTTCTCTGCATTAATTAGTCTAGCTGTCAATTCTTCCACTCTTTCTTCAAGATTTTTAGTTTCTTTGCTCTGGATACTTAATTCCTCCTTTAGCTCTGAGAAGTTTGATGGACTGAAGCCTTCTTCTCTCATCTCGTCAAAGTCATTCTCTGACCAGTTTTGTTCCATTGCTGGCGATGGGCTGCGCTCCTTTGCAGGGGGAGATGCGCTCTTATTTTTTGAATTTCCAGCTTTTCTGCCCTGCTGTTTCCCCATCTTTGTGGTTTTATCTGCCTGTGGTCTTTGATGATGGTGACGTTCTAATGGGGTTTTGGTATAGGTGTCCTTCCTGTTTGTTAGTTTTCCTTCTTACAGTGAGGACCCTCAGCTGTAGGTCTGCTGGAGATTGCTTGAGGTCCACTCCAGACCCTGTTTGCCTGGGTATCAGCAGCAGAGGTTGTAGAATATAGAATATTGCTGAACAGCGAGTGTACCTGTCTGATTCTTACTTTGGAAGATTCCTCTCAGGGGTGCACTCCACCCTGTGAGGTGTGGGGTGTCAGACTGCCCCTAGTGGGGGATGTCTCCCAGTTAGGCTACTCTGGCGTCAGGGACCCACTTGAGCAGGCAGTCTGTCCCTTCTCAGATCTCAACCTCTGTGTTGGGAGATCCACTGCTCTCTTCAAAGCTGTCAGACAGAGTCGTTTGCGTCTGCACAGGTTGCTGCTACTTTTTTGTTGTTTTTATTTAGCTGTGCCCTGTCCACAGAGGTAGAGTCTACAGAGACAGGCAGGTTTCCTTGAGCTGCTGTGAGCTCCACCCTGTTCGAGCTTCCCAGGGGCTTTGTTTACCTACTTAAGCCTCAGCAATGGCCAGCGCCCCTCCCCCAGCCTCGCTGCTGCCTTGTGGTTAGATCGCACACTGCTGTGTTAGCAATGAGGGAGGCTCTGTGTGCGTGGGTCCCTCCCCACCAGGTGTGGGATATATTCTCCTGGTGTGCCCGTTTGCTTAAAGCACCGTATTGGTGTGGGAGTTACCTGATTTTCCAGGTGTTGTGTGTCTCAGTTCCCCTGGCTAGGAAAAGGGATTCCCTTCCCCCTTGCGCTTCCCAGGTGAGGCGATGCCTCGCCCTGCTTCAGTTATCGCTGCTTGGGCTGTAGGAGCTGACCAGCACTGATTGTCCGGCACTCCCTAGTGAGATGACCCCAGTACCTCAGTTGAAAATGCAGAAATCACCAGTCTTCTGTGTCGCTTGCACTGGGAGTTGGAGACTGGAGCTGTTCCTATTCGGCCATCTTGCTCCGCACTTCCCCCCCCCCCCCCCCCCCCCCGCCCCCACGTTTTAATTTTTTACTGAAATTTTTTTTCACTTCTTTACTGAGTCACTTGTTATTCAGGAGCATTTTTTTTTTTAATTTCCCTGTGTTTGTGTAATTATTACAGATACTTTTGTTATTGATTTCTAGTTTTGGTCCATTGTGATCGAAGATGGTTAATATTATTTAGAAAGAAAATTTTAAGGCTTTTTTGTGACCTAACATATAGTCTATTGTTGATAATGTTCTACGAGTTGAGGAGAAGAATGCGTGTTCTGCACCTGCTTGATGAAATATTCTGTAAAGCTCTTAGGGTCATTTGGTCTATGGTGCAGATTAAGTCTGATATTTTTGTTTATTTTCTATCTATATGACCAGTCTAATGCTGAACGTAGGGTCTTGAAGTCTCCAGCTATTACAGTTTAGGGGCCTATCTCTCTCTTCAGCTCTAATAATATTTGCTTTATATTTGGGTGCTTCAGTGTTGGGGGGTGTATAGATTTATAATTATTAGGTCCTCCAGTTTAATTGATATCTTTATAATTATATAATGACCTTTGTCTCTTTTTATAGTTTTTGCTTCAAATCAGTTTTGACTGAGAGAGGTATAGATACATCCCTTTATTATCATTCTATGTGTGTCTTTATAGGTGACATGTGTTATTTGAAGGGAATAGATCATTTGGTCTTCTTTAAAATAAATCTATTCAGCCACTCTATGTCTTTTGATTAGGGAGTTCAGTGCATTTACATTCAATGGTCTTTTCATAAGTAAGAACCAGCTGGGCATGGTGGCTCATGCCTGTAATCCCAGCACTTAGGGAGGCTGTGGTGGGTGGATCACCTGAGGTCAAGGGTTTGAGACCAGCCTAAGCAACGTGGAGAACCCCATCTCATATATATATATATATATGAGTGAGCCGAGATCGTGCCTTTGCACTCTAGCCTGGGCAACAAGAGTGAAACTCCATGTCAAAGAAAAAAAAATTAAGAACTTACTCTTGCCATTTTGTTATTTGTTTTCTGGTTGTTTTGTGGTCATTTTTTCCTTTCTTCTTCCTTTTCTGCCTTCTTTTTGGTGATGGTGATTTTCTCAGGTAGTATGTTTTATTTTATTCTATTTTTTAACTTTTTGTTTATCTGTTGTAGGTTTGTAGGGTTTTTTTAATTTGAGGTTACCATGAGGCAAATAACATCTTATATCCCATTATCTTAAATTTATCACAACTTAACTCTGATTGCAAAAACAAACAAGCAAAGAGGAAGCTAATAAAAACTCTATACTTTGAATTTATCCCCCCTCTACTTTTTAACATTTTGCTTTTTCGACTTAAATATTATTATATTGACTATGTCTTAAAGTTGTAATTTTTTTGATAGGTTCATCTTTTACTGTTTCTACTCAAGATATGAGTAGTTCACACAACACAATTTTAGTATTATGAACTTAGTATTACCAGTGAGTTTTGTATGTTCAGATGATTTCTTATTGCTCATTAAGAACTTTTTTTCCAAATTAAGGAAACATTTGTAGCATTTCTCATAGGCATGTCTGGTGTTGATGGAATTCCTCAGGTTTTGTTTGTATGGGAAAGTCTTTATTTCTCATTTGTGTTTGAGGCATATTTTCACTGGAGATACTATTTTATGATAAAAGTTTTCTTGTTTTTTTCTTCAGAACTTTAAATGTCATGCCACTCTTTCCTGGTCTATAAGGGTTTACTGAGAAATATGCTTCCAGATATATTGGAACTCCTTTGTATGTTATTTTATTTATCTATTCATTTATTTATTTATTTATTTAGACGGAGTTTCACTTTGTCTCCCAGGCTGGAGTGCAGTGGCATGATCTCGGCTCACTACAACCTCTGCTTACTGGGTTCGAGTGATTCTCCTGCTTCAGCCTCCAGAGTAGCTGAGATTACAGGTACCTGCCACCATGCCCAGCAAATTTTTGTATTTTTAGTAGAGGCGGAGTTTTGCTATATTGGCCAGGCTGGTCTCGAACTCCTGACCTCAAGCAATCCACTCACTTCAGTCTTCCAAAGGGCTGGGATTTCAGGCATGAGCCACCATGTCTGACCTATTTGTTCCTTTTCTCTTGCTGCTTGTAAGATTTTTTTCTTTATCCTTGACTTTTGAGCATGCATTAGGCCATTTTGATGCTGCTGATAAAGACATACCCGAGACTGGGATGGAAAGGTTTAATTGAACTCACAGTTCCACATGGCTGGGGAGCCCTCAGAATAATGGCCGGAGGTGAAAAGCAGTTCTTACTTGTAGGCAGCAAGAGAAAATGAAGAAGAAGCAAAAGCAGAAATCCCTGATAAACCCATAAGATCTCATGAGACTTATTCACTATCATGAGAATAGCACGCGAAAGACCAGCCACCATGATCCAGTTACCTCCCCAAGGGTCCCTCCCACAACACGTAGGAATTCTGAGATATACAATTCAAATTGAGATTTGGGTGGTGAAACAGCCAAACCATATCATCCCATCCCTGGACCCTCCAAATCTCACATCCTCACATTTCAGAACCAATTATGCCTTTTCAACAGTCCCCCAAAGTGTTAACTTATTTTGGCATTAATCCAAAAATCCACAGTCCAAAGTCTCATCTCAGACAAAGCAAGTCCTGTCCACCTATGAGTCTATAAAATCAAAAGCAAGCTAATCAGTCCCTAGATACAATTGAAGTACAGGTATTTGGTAAATACAGCCATTCCAAGTGGGAGAAATTGGCCAAAACAAAAGGGCAGTTCAATTTTAAAGCTCCAAAAGGATCTCCTTGTCTCCAGATCTCACATTCAGGTCATGCTGATGCAAGAGTTGAGTTCCCATGGTCTTGGGCAGCTCTGCCCCTGTGGCTTTGCAGGGTACAGCTCCCTCCCAGCTACTTTCATGGGCTGGCATTGAGTGTCTGTGACTTTTCCAGGTGCATGGTGCAAACTGTCAGTGGATCTACTATTCTGGGATCTGGAGGACAGTGTCCCTCTTCTCACAGCTCTACTAGGTAGCGAACCAGTAGGGACTCTGTGTGGGGGCTCCAACTCCCCATTTCCTTCCACACTGCCCTAGCAGAGGGTCTCCATTAGGGCCATGCCCCTGCAGCAAACTTTTGCCTGGGTATCCAGGTGTTTCCATACATCTTCTGAAATCAAGGCAGAGGTTCCCAAACCTCAATTCTTGACTTCTGTGCACCCTCAGGCTCAACACCACTTGGAAGCTGCCAAGGTTTGGGCCTTTCACCCTCTGAAGCCACAGCCTGAGATCTACATTTTCCCCTTTCAGTCACAGCTAGAGTGGCCGGGACACCGGGCTCCAAGTCCCTAAGCTGCAGACAGCATGGGGACTCTGGCCCTGGCTCATGAAACCACTTTTTACTCCTGGGCCTCTAGACCTGTGATGGGAGGGGCTGCTGCAAAGGTCTCTAACATGCCCTGGAGACATTCTCCTCATGCTCTTGGGGATTAGCATTGTGCTCCTTGCTAGCTATGGAAATTTCTGCAGGTATCTTAAATTTCTCCTCAGAAAATGGATTTTTCTTCTCTACTGCATCACTAGGCTGCAAATTTTCTGAACTTTTATGCTCTGTTTCCCTTTTAGAATGGAATGCTATTAACAGCACTCAAGTCACCTTTTGAATGCTTTGCTACTTAGAAATGTCTTCTGCCAGATATCCTAAATAATCTCTCTCAAGTTCAAAGCTTCACAAATACCTAGGGCAGGGGCAAAATGCCATCAGTCTCTTTGCTAAAGCATAACAAGAGTCACCTTTGCTCCATTTGCCAACAAGTTCCTCATCTCCATCTGAGACCACCTCAGCCTGGGTCTTATTGTTCGTATCACTATCGGCATTCTCGTCAAAGCCATTAAACAAGTCTTTAGAAGGTTCCAAACTTTCTCACATTTTACTGTGTTCTTCTGAGTCCTCCAAACTCTTCCAGCCTCTGCCTGTTATCCTGGTCTAAAGTCACTTCTACATTTTTGGTTATCTTTTCAGCAACACCCCACTCTACAGGTACCAATTTACTGTGTTAGTTTGTTCTCACACTGCTAATAAAAAAAAATACCTGAGACTGAGAAGAAAAGTAAGTTTAATTGGACTTACAGTTCCACATGCCTAAGGAGGCCTCAGAATCATGGCAGGAGGTGAAAGACACTTCCTACATGGCAGCAGCAAGAGGAAATGAGGAAGAAGCAAAAGCAGAAACCCCTGATAAATTCATCATATCTCATGAGACTTATTCACTCTCATAAGAATAGCACAGGAAAGACCAGCCCCATGATTCAATTACCTCTCCCTGGGTCCCTTCCACAACGTGTGGGAATTCTGTAAGATACCAATAAGTTGAGATTTGTTTGGGGACACAGTTAAATCATATCAGGGAGTTTGATTTTTAAAGCCTTGAAGTAGTCTTATTTTGGTATATCTGCCTGGTGTTCTGTAACCTTTTAATACTTAAATATTGATATCTTTCTTTAGGTTTGAAAATTTCTTCATTATTATTTTTTGAATAAATATTCTACCCCACCTCTCTTTCTCTCTACTTCCTTTTTAAGGCCAATAACACTTAGATTTACCCTTTTGAAGCATTTTCTAGGTTTTGCAGGCAAGATTCATTTTTATTATTTTGTCTCCTCTGATCGTGTATTATCAAATAACCTGTTTTCAAGCTAATTATTTGTGTCATCCACTTGATCAATTTTGCTCTTGGGAGACTCTGATGCATTCTTTAGTCTGTCAATTGGGTTTTTTAGCTGTACAGTTTCTACTTGATTTTTAAAGTTATTTCAGTGTATTTAAAAAAAATTAATGGGATTCTGAATTTCTTTATTGTATTATCTTGGATTTTTGGGGGTTTCCTCAACACAGCTATTTTGAATTCTTTCTGTAAGATCACATGTCTCTAACACTCTGGGATCTGTCACTGGTGCCTTATTTAGTTCATTTGGTGAGGTCATGTTTTCCTGGATTGTCTTCATGCTTTGGGATGTTCATCAATGTTTGGGCAGTGAAGAGTCAGATATTTATTGTAGTCTTCACAGACTAGGCTTGCTTTATCCACCCTTTTTGGAAAGGCTTTCTAAGTAGTCATAGGGAATTCAGTGTTGTGATCCAAATATTTGGTTACTGCAGTTACATTTGCATTAGGGGAGCACCCCAAGCCCAGTAATGCTGTGACTCTTTTGGACTCATAGAGGTACTTCCTTTTTGGTCTTGGCTACAATCTTGGAGAATTCTATAAATTATCAAGCAAAGACTCTTGTTTTCTTCACTTTCTTTCTCCAGAACAAGTGGAGTCTTTCTATCTGTGCTTAACTGCCTGGAGCTGGAGGAGCGGTGACACAAACATCCACGTGGTAACAACTACTGGGACTCTGCTGGCCATACCCAAAACCAGCACAGTAGTGGGTCTCACTGAATGCCCACAGAGAGCACTGCCTTGCTACTGCTAATGTTCACTCAAGTCCCAAGAACTTTTAGTTAACAGGTTGTGAATGCAACTAGGCTTGTGTCTTTCCCTTCAGAATGATGAGTTCCCCCCACTTGCCAACCAACCAAAGATGGTTTAGAAATACCATCCAAGAGTTAGGGTCTGTAGTCGTAAACCTTAGGAATCTGCTCAGTGCTCTATTCTACTGTGGCTGACCTGGCACCCAATGCCACAAGACAAAATCCTTCTCACTCATTCCTCTCCTTTTCTCATGTTGAAGGTGTCTGTCCTTGTGTTCATCACTGCCCCAGGCCACAGCAAATACTGCCTGGCTACTGCTGATGCTCACTCAAGGCTCATGGGCACTTCCGTGAGCTTCTGGTACATGCCACCAGGCTTGGGTCTCTACCTTCTGAGCAGTGGGCTTCTTTGTGGCCCAGCATGGGTCCAGAAATGTCATCCAGGAGTCAAGGACTAGAGTCAGTGACCCCAGAACCCAACGTGGTGCTCTACTCCACTGAGGCAGAGCTGGTGCCTAAGCTTCAAGACAATGTCCCCTTTACTCTTTCTACTCCGTTCCTCAAGCAGTAGGATTCCCTTGCTATGTCCGCCACAACTGGAAATGTGCTGGGTCACACCTGAAGTCAGCAGGGCTCTGGGCCTCACCCAAAGCCCAGTGAGTATAGCTTGGCGAGTACTGATGTTTATTGAAGAATCAAGGCCTCTTTAGTCAACAGGTAATAAATCCTGCCAGGACTGTGTCTTTTCCTTCAAGGCAGTGGGTTTCCTTCTGGCCCAGGGTGTGTCTAGAAATGTCATTTGGGTGCCCGGAGCTGGAATGTGGGCCTCAGGACTCTGCCTGGTGCCCTATTATGCTGTGGCTGAGCTAGTATCCAAGTTTCAAGACAAAGTTTCCTATATTCTCCCCTCTCTTCTGCTCAAGCAGAAAGAAAGAGACTCTCCCAGAGTTAGAAGCTCTTCTGCCTGGGGTTATGCATGTACTCCTTGGCTGCCCCAGTTGGTGTCTCAGTAGGTCACATACACCCCAAGTCTACTGGCTATGAGCTCACATGGCACCAGCACTTGTTTGGGAATTGCAGTTATTGTGACCCCGACTATCTTTCAAGTTCACTTAGGACCCAGAGTGCTATTTAGCCCATGGTGGTGGGGCTAGCCAGAACTCAGCTTGCAACCACTGAGATAGACAATTTCCCTCTGGCTTGGGTTGGTTTAAATTTTCTCTCCGTGAGTGCTGGCTGAATTTTGCCCCATGTTTTCTCTGTTGTGACAGGGCAGCACTGAGTTCCAGTGCAAAATTTCACAGTCACTGCACTCTCTCTCCCTGAAGCACAGGGATTCTCTCTTTGTGCCAGGAACCATTGCTGGCTAATCTGAGGGGTGGTGTCAGTAACTTAAGGCTGTATTTTCTACCCTCTTCAGTGTCTCTTTCCTTGATGTAATGTTAAAATCAAGTACTGTGACCAATCACCTGATCTTTGGTTCTTATGAAGGTGCTTTCTTGTATGTGTAGTTGTTCAATTTGGTGTTCCTGTTTTGGGGGGTGATCACTAGAGGGTTCTATTTAGCTATGCTGCTTTGCCTCCTCCTTCCATCTGATTGTTTTATAAATGAACATTTGCATTAGCAATTACTAATGAATTTGAGTACATGATACATAGAAAGTGTAAAGTCTCTATAATCCCATCCTCCACTCCCACAATCACTTGTGGTATCTACTATTAATGATTTCCTTATAATTTCCATTGTTTGCAGCTAAAAGGGCAACACTCTACATAATATTCTGTGATTGTTTTTTATTCTATGATACACTAACAAAATCTCTTACTGTTACTACACATCAGTGTATACAGCTCTTTCTCATATCTTTCTAATAGATGTGTCACATTTATTTAATAAATTCTATATTAATGAAAATTTGTATTTTCCCAATACTTTGCTATATCACAGAGATTATAGTGTTTTGTAAGCTGTGCCAGATACTGGACATCAGTAAGAAACTATCGTATTATTTGATGGCATTATGGTCAGAGAACATAGGAAATACTGAACATGGCCTCAAAGTGATTAGTGTAGCAGCATAAGTAACAGTGTGATAAGTGACAGTAAAGATATTTATCCAAATATACTTAGCATTTTGGCAATAGACTCCATTTTGGAGATAAATAAGGGGAGCTTGATGTGTGTACCTGCCCCTTTATCAAACTGGTTAGTTTCAGAAAAATGCAGATATATATAGTTATTTCACACATACCTTGGGGCCCTAGCTTAATTTCAGCTCTTACCACACTCTTGGTATATGAAAAAAAGTAAATAAAAATGTCCCACCTTTGCAATAATTTTTTTTGCAGTGATTGTTTAATGTGCAAGCAGGTGTCTTCAAATCTGATGAATCCATAACAATTTCTTCCCTATTGGTGAAAGTGGGGAGAAGTAATGGAAAAAATATCTAAAGGAATAAAGATTAACTTTGAATCAGAAGTAATCATCCCCCATTATGATTATTGTTCATGCTAATCCGTTATGCTAAGATCCATGTGTATGGCAGTCATACCAGATAGCAATAACTCAACTTAGCATACTCTGAGAATGACCTGATGGTCTAAAAAAAAAAATTGTGTGTTCAAAGTCCCGAGCTAAGGAGTCTGGGGGTGGCTAATCCAGAGATTCACTTTTTTATCTATGAAGGACATCTGAACCCCTGGCTCATTTTTGGAATGCACACTGAACAGGGGATTGGGGCCCTTGTTTTGGGTTAAATGTTGGTTATAAGGAGAAGGTTGATAAGTGGAGGCTGCTAAGTGAAAATGCTGTATAAACAGCATGCATTTTACAAATAGTTGCAGTCTTCCTGTCCAGCTCACCAGCACTGGACTGCCCTTTATGTAAGTCTCCCCAATAAAACATATGCCTCATTCACTGACTCTGGGTCTTTTCTTTGTCCTCTTGGACATGGTGCCATCCCTGTTAGAGTTACTAAGGAGTTTGAGGCTCAGCCCACCAGCCCTTTCGCAGAGAAATTGCAGGTGTCAACCCCTTTAGACTAGGATGAAGGCCAAGGCCCTAGAATCCCAATAAGAGCAATGGTGGCCAGGATGTCTGGAGATTGAAGGCCATGTTTAGAATTAACTGTATATTGAAAACCTAAGAATAAAGAGACTTCCCTTGTATTAGTGGATACTGGAATCAAATGCCCTCTCATATATGGTATCATTTATCACTTCCAAGGACCTATAACAGCAATAGATGGTTATAGAGTGGGGTCAGACAGGTTGAACTCGTATTACAGGTTGGGAGACTGCCACCAAAACCGTATTTAGTATACATAGCTCCCATCCCAGTATACGTCTTGAGAAAGGATATCTTATTAGGCTTGACCCTCCAAATAACTATTTTGGAATTCCATCTGAGAGTTAGGATGGCAAAGCATGTAATCAGGGAAATGTAAAATGGACACTGGAGTTGTTGCCATCCCCTTGGTAATTAGTAGCACTGAATCAGTATCATCTGCCAGGGTTTAAGGGGCATGAGATCAGTGGGGCTGTTAAGAAGTTAACCCTCGTAGGAATAATAACACAGCACACAACCCTGTATGGCCTGTGTGAAATCATGATGGGACATTGAGAATGACAGTAAATTACTGAGAATTAAATAATGTGTTCCTTTCTCAATGTTTGTGGCTGCATTCACTATCACTTTGCTTTTGATGAGAATAAGGCCCTTGGCACATAAGATTTTGTTATCAATTTACCAAATGTCTTCAGCATCCCCATTGCCCCATAGAGTCAAGACTAATTTGTATTCTCTTGGCAAAAAGGAAAATGGACCTTTATCATCTTGCCCAAGGAATATTTAGCCCAGTATCTGTCAGGGCCTAGAGACCACAGACCTCAGTTGATGACCACCCTGAAGGAAGTACATGCTTCTCATTGCATTGATGATATTATGCTAACTCCTGAGTCTTTCCAGCTTACGAACTACATCCTCCACCTTGCTGTCTCAGTTGCTGAAAAGAAGATGGGCAGTCAGGGCAAAGTCCAGGGTTCAGGCTTATTGGTCAAATACTTGGGGGTCATATGGTCAAGTAAGACTAGAGTTATTCTGTCTGCCATTATAGATAAGGTGCAAGGCTACCCACATCCTACTACACTAAAACAGTTACAAATATTCTTAGGCCTTCTAGGTATAGGTGCCCTTTTATTTCCAATTTAGCACAACTCCTTAGGCCCCTGTAAGTCTTACTCAAGAAGGGGATCCATTGAGACTGGTCAACAGAGGAGAATGAGGCCTTTGAATGATTAAAAGTCTTAGTGAAACAAATACAGTTCTTGGGAGTTATAATGCACAGACCGCCTTGTGAATTGGACATAGCCAGTTACCTCAAGGTGTTTGGGTTGGGTCAGTGCCAAAGGCAAGGGCATAAACATGTGCCTTTAGGATTCTGGACCCAACTATGGAAGGGTGCTGAAGTTAGGTGTAGTGTCATGTACCAACAACTACATAGTATGCACTACATACTATGCCTTACAAAAAGTGGAAGACATTGCACAGGTGGTCCCAGTGATAATTTGCACTCAATATCTCATAGCAGGTTGGCTGAAGGATAACTTCCCATAACCAAGTCTGGGAATGCCCAGACACAGACTGTTGCTAAATGGCAATCATACCCTGCAACAGAGGAGCACATTAGTTAAAATCCCTTTGAGTGCAGAACTTCATTCAGTGTTTGGCCCTGGCACCTATGTGATGACTAAAATATAGTATGTATGTATGTATGTATTTATTTATTTTTATTTATTTATTTATTTATTTATTGAGATGGAGTCTTGTCCTGTCAACCAGGCTGGAGTGCAATGGCATGATCTCAGCTCACTGCAACCTCTGCCTCCTGGGTTCAAGCGATTCTCCTGCCTCAGACTCCTGAGTAGCTGGGATTACAGGCACCCACCACCATGCCCAGCTAATTTTTGTATTTTTAGTAGAGACAGGGTTTTATCATGGTGACCAGGCTGGTCTTGAACACCTGACCTCATAATCTGCCCATCTTGGCCTCCCAAAGTGCTGGGATTACAGGCATGAGCCACAGCGCCTGGCCTGAAACAGTCTTTAATGAAGGTTACTGAGACTCCAAAAATCTCCTTCATACTGGAGGGACAGGGCCCAATTCCTGACCAGGCCTGGTACACAGATGACTTATCACAAAGTAATTCTTGAACCTGGAACACAGTGGTCACTCAGCTGTACACTGATAGTATTTGACTTGATGCTGGCAAAGGACATAGCAGCCAAATGGGCTAATCTTTAGGTCACTTGGATGATTCTCCTCCATGAGCTGGACCCAACAGACCTATGTAATGATAGCTGGGCCATTTTTAAGGGACTCACAGTGTGGCTACCACAATGGGAAGCATAGGATTGGATTATAGCAAGTCACCCACTTTGGGGTGCCAACATGTGAAAGGACTTTCTCCATTGCATCCTGGGAATGCATATAATGCTCTAGCATGGCAATACCCACACAGAATCTACATCATTGGAAATCAACAGGCAGACAAAGTAGCCCATAGGAGTCTTTGCCTCCTAAAGGGTCTACTGGCTATATAAGAAGACAGGAAATCAGGGACAATATACTTTGTGGGTCAGAGGAAAGAATTGGGACCTGCAATTATGATATAAAGGCATGGTACTCATCTGTCATTAATATCCTACTTGTGCACAGGAATGCCACAGGCCTTTATTGCACAATACTGGGCAGATAACCTGGGGCCAGAGCCTAGTGTAATTGTGGCAGGTAGACCACATAGGACCTTTGCCTTTATCTGATGGCTGCCCCTATGACTTGACTCATGTAAACACCTGGACAGGGCTACTGTGGGCATATCCCAGCAAGCAAGCCACTGAAAAAGCCACTATAAAAGGTCTAGAGCAGCTGCGAGTAGTCTATGGCATCCCCACCAATATCAACAGTGACCAGGGCTCACACTTTACCAGACACAAAGTGCAGAAATGGCAGGGGCCCTGGATATACAATGGCATTTCCACCTGCTATACAAACCTACAGCAGCAGGTCTGATTGAATGAGTGAATAGGTTGTTGAAATAACAACTCTGGCAGGAGACATGTTCTCTAGCTCTGTGGACACACTGCTTACAGCAGCCATTCACACCTTGAATGAATATGCACATTCTCATTACTCCAGTGTATACACTTTTCTGACGCATGGGCTTGATATCATCTTCAGGATCCAGGTGGACAACATAAGGGATAGTATACTTTATCCCAGCCTGAGACTCAGGATAATATGATATGGATATTTGTTCCCTCCAAATCTCATGTTGAATCTCTCACCTCAATATTTGAGGTCGGGCCTAGTGGGAGGTGTTTGGGTCATGGGGATAGATCCCTCATTGGTGCCATCCTCATGTTAATGAGTGAGTTATCAATTTATTAATTCATGTGAGATCTGGTTGTTTGTCTGGCCCCTCCTCCTCTCTCTCATTCTCTTTCTCACCATATGATATGTGCACTCCCCCTTTGCCTCTCACCAGGGTTGTAAGTTTCATGAGGCCTGACCAGAAGCAAATTCTGTTGCCATGCCTCTTCTACAGCCTGCAGAACTGTGTGCCAAATAATCCTCTTTTAAAATACATAACCCAACCTCGGGTATTCCTTTATAACAACACAAAATGGACTAATACACAGGGTAATTTGCTACTGGTTTTGAAACAGGACCTACCCTCTGGGGATCACATCATTATGTGGTGTTGGAAATGACAAACCATCCCCAGAGGGTCTGTTTTTTCTGGTCCATAAGGAAGAACCTAGAACAGGATATAGAGTTAATAACCATTTCATATCCTACTCCCCTTTGTGCTTCTAAAATAAGGAATTCCAGTCCTCCCTTGTGCAAGGTGATGAACACCCTTTCATTAAGGAACATTATAATAACCCTACTGCCTTACCTGTCTTCCTGCAATGCATCACAGAGGGGAACAAATGCACTTGGCATTGTAAACCAGACACCAGGCTGCTGCCAGGGGTGGTGCTTTCTCAGAATGACACAACTTCCTGTATCTTGTTCAGTAGCCATGACTTGCCCTTTCTTGTAATCACAAAATATCTCACCTTTTTTTTTGAGACCGAGTTTCACTCTTGTTGCCCAGGCTGGCCTCCACCTCCTGGGATCAAGTGATTCTCCTGCCTCAGCCTCCCGAGTAGCTGGGATTACAGGCATGTGGCACCACGCCTGGCTAATTTTGTATTTTTAGTACAGACAGGATTTCTCCATGTTGGTCAGGCTGGTCTTGAACTCCGGACCTCAGGTGATCTGCCCTCCTTGGCCTCCCAAAATGTTGGGATTATAGGCATGAGCCACTGCACCAGTCAACATCTCACCTTTCATCCATAGATAGTGTACAGCAAACCTCTTCACTGAATGGATTAAGTCTCCTGAACAAAACAGACTGTTGCATCTGTTTTGCCTCTCTCCTTCCTTGTGGGCCTGCTGTTCTGTATCTGCACTGCTGACCTGAGTACTTGGAACCACTTCTATACTTGACATAATGACCCTCACCCATTTTCCTATAGTAATAACAGCAGCTCATGCAATGAGTTTCCCACCATCAACGAGATAAAATGACATATTTTTCACCTACTACAGGAGCAGGTTAATCTTACCCCACTGTCCGGTTTGCCATACACAATGGGCTCGGGTGGATGATGGGAGTACAGATGCAGGTAGTGGGTTGTGCACCCTTATGTATTGAAAGGCATGATAACCACATGCCAAAAGCTAAAATCCATAATATGGGATGGCTACTCCTACAGACCAATCTCTTCAGATAACCAGTGATATATAACTGGGGTGGCAGACTGACTGTCTCTACTTGGAGGCCCACCCCTTCCCTTGAGGATGATGATGGGCATGCCGCACCCATGACTGGCCTTACTTACCCTATAATTGGACCAGTAGATGCACCTGAGAGCATCCTTCCTTACTTGCTGGGATGGACTGTGTCCTGTTTAGACACTATTCCTACTAACTGGGAGAGTGTGAAAAACAGGCTCCACCAGAAGCATATAATCTGCTGGTTTTACCACTTGGCCACTTTCATCCCCTAAGTCAGGGAAATAAAAATAGAGATGCACATCGAGGCCCTGGCTAAACATATGGCTGCAGCATTTGATGATACCTGCCATGCTATTACTCTTCTTACTGAGGAAACCACTCCAATTAGATGTGTTACTTGGAAAAATCGCATGGCCCTGAACATCTTAATTGTCACCCAGAATGGAACCTGTGCATTAATTAAAACTTAATGTTGTGTATATATCCCTTATTACTCTCAAAATGAAACCCACACCATATGGGCCCTAGATACCAATATTTCTACCATAGAATCTCTATTTTTGCACCCTGTAATGTCGTGGTTTAATCAACTCCCAAGTGTTTGGGAAAACTTTCCATACAGTATGATTGATATTGTATTCATTACTTTGTTTTATTGTTGCAATTGCTAGTGCTGCTGCAGTATCTGGCTGGAATGCTGCTCTGAATACCTGGCCCCAGAGAAGTCATGGAAGAATAGCGTGATATGAATGTGAGAAAAATAAAAGAATGTGAAGGCCATTCAATGGTATGCTGGAAGGAAGGAGTGTATGACAGATGCACCTGACAGCAATAGCTTATCTGAAGCATGCTCAGATAATGAACTTAAGGGAAAAGACTACCCCTCATATCATCTTATGCCCAATTTCTGCCTCCAAAGAAAGAAGAAGTAAAAACTAAAAGGCAGAAATGAAATCCACAGGCAGACAGACTGGCGCCGCACCCTGGGCCTAGTAGTTAAAGATCGACCCCTGACCTAATTGGTTCTGTTATCTGTAGATTACACACATTGTATAGAAATGCACTGTGAAAATCCCTATCTTGTTTTGTTCCCATCTAATTACCAGTGCATGCAACCCCCAGTCATGTACCCCCTGCTTGCTCAATCAATCACGACCCTCTCACATGCACCCCCTTAGAGTTGTGAGCCCTTAAAAGGGACAGGAATTGCTTGCTCGGGGGGCTCAGCTCTTGAGACAGAAGTCTTGCTGATGCCCCGGGCCGAATAAACCCCTTCCTTCTTTATTTTGGTGTCTGAGGAGTTTTGTCTGCAGCTTGTCCTACTACATTTCTTGGTTCCCTGACCAGGAAACGAGGTGAATGGTGGATGATGGAGGCAGCTCCTTAGG
The DNA here is from genome assembly GCF_002776525.5 of Piliocolobus tephrosceles. Lineage (NCBI taxonomy): Eukaryota > Metazoa > Chordata > Mammalia > Primates > Cercopithecidae > Piliocolobus > Piliocolobus tephrosceles. The sequence goes on from NW_022298044.1 coordinate 17,072, forward strand.
TGGCTTAAGCCTGGCCTGTGGAACATCCCTGCGGGGGACTCTGACCAGCCCAAGTGGGGCGGATCCTGAGAGCGCTCCCCAGTAGACATTTGCCCCGGTGAGACGCCTCACCACAGCAGTGTGTGGCAGGCCCCCATGGAGGATCAACGCAGTGGCTGAACACTAGGAAGTAACCCACACTTGGAGTCTGGACGTCTAACACTTGGTAAGATTAGTCTTTGAACTTGCCCACTCTGTTTCAGTGGAAGCATGGCTTGATCACCCATGGCGTGCCTTTATCAGCACTTTGGCTTTGGTTTTGGTTTTGATTTGGTTTGAATTGCTTGACAGGACCGGTCTTGGGAACTTGGACACTCCCTTTGAGTGGAAGCATGGCCTGATCATCCACGGCATGCCTTTATCAGCACTTTGGTTTTGGTTTTGATATGATTTTAATTGCTTGACAGGACCGGTCTTGGGAATTTGCCAAGTCCATTTGAGTGGAAGCGTGGCCTGATCACCCATGGTGTGCCTTTATTGGCACTTTGGTTTTGGTTCTGACTTGGTTTGAATTGCTTGACAGGATTGGTCTTGGGAACTTGCCTACTCCATTTGAGTGGAAGTGTGGCCTGATCACCCACGGTGTGCCTGGACTGGCACTTTGGTTTTTGTTTTCGACTTGACTTGGATTGCTTGATACTTTGGTTTTGGTTTTGATTTGGCTTGGATTTCTGGATACTCTGATTTTGGTTTTGATTTTGGTTTGATGTAAACTACAAAAGTGTGTGTGTGCCCTTTTTACCTGTTCTTTGTTTTGTGGTGTTCATGTGGTGTGAGCGTGGTGTTTTGACTAGAGGAAACATGGGTGAGGCATAAAGTAAGCCCACTCCCCTAGGAACGATGTTGAAAAATTTCAAAAAAAGGATTTAATGGAGACTATGGAGTACTATGACACCAGGAAAACTTAAAACTTTGTGTAAGATAGACTGGCCAGCATTAGAGGTAGGTTGGCCATTAGAAGGAAGCCTGGAAAGTTCCCTTGTTTCAAAGGTATAGCACAACGTAACACGTAAGCCAGGGAACCCAGACCAGTTCCTGTACGTAGACACTTGGTTACAGCTTGTTGTAGACCTCCCGCCCCCAACACAGAGTTGTTGAGAGAACAGCAGGGTGAGAGGCTGCCAGAAGCAAGGAAAGACCAGCAAGAGAGAGGGAAAGGAAAGAGACAGAGAGGAAAAGAGGCAAACAGAGAGAGAGAAGAAGAGACAGAGAGGAAGAGACAGACAAAGAGGGGGAGTCAAGGAGAGAGGGAAAGACAGTGGCAGAGAGAGAGAGGAAGAGACAGAGGCACAAGGAAATTCAAAGAGAGAGAGAGACAAAGTCAAAGAGAGAAAGAAAAAAAGAGAGAGTTATACAAGTAGTTAAGAAAAAACAATAAGTGTATCCTATTCCTTTAAAGGCCATCATACCAATTGTAATTTGGACAAAACAAGGTCTTATTAATAGCAAAGGATAATTAAAATCCAAAACTTACAAGGTTTTCAACAAAAGTAAAATTTGCTGAAAGTTAACAGTGTAACATGTATTACAGTAATTCTATTCTTGTGGCCTTAGACAGGCTAGCCCAGAGACATTAAAAAAGGTTTGCTTAGGAAAAGAATGGTTATCATCTTTGAAAACAAAAGGGAAAAAAATGTGGGAGGTAGAATTTACATAAAAAGAGTGTTGTATGGTAAATTCTTGTTCTGAAATAAATCAACAGGTTGTTTAAATAAAGAAATGTTTGTAATAAATCAGAAAGTTAAGGCGCGTCAAAAAAAATTACCTGTAAAAGTCGTGAAAGAAAAAAAAGGTCATAAAAAATGTGTGTTAAAAAAAGAGTTTATGCAAATCATGTTGTATAATTTAAAAGTAACTAGGCCTCCTGAATGTAAAACTATTGAAAAAAAAACAGTTTATGTGCAAGGTGTATGAGAAAAGCAAAACATACCTATGGTAAAAGGATTATAAGGAGACATAAGGATGTACATTTTTACCTACATTAAAATATTTTTAAAAATATTGTTTTGAAGGTTTAAGCAAGTTTTAAAATGTTAATTTTAAAGAACATTCTGTGTAAACATTTTAACTGAAGTTAAAGAAGTATCATCCAGATTTTCTGTGAAATGGACATTAAAGTAAAAGCATAACAGGTTTTTCTTTTTTTATTATTTTTTTTTATTATACTTTAAGTTCT
>NW_022298044.1:19386-21725 GCF_002776525.5 Piliocolobus tephrosceles
ATTCATCATTTATATCAGGTATAACTACCCAATGCAATCCCTCCCCCGCCCCTCCCCATGATAGGCCCCATTGTGTGATGTTCCCCTTCCCGAGTCCAAGTGAGCTCATTGTTCAGTTCCCACCTATGAGTGAGAACACGCAGTGTTTGGTTTTCTCTTCTTGTGACAGTTTGATAAGAATGATGGTTTCCAGATGCATCCATGTCTCTACAAAGGACGCAAACTCATCTTTTTTTATGGCTGCATAGTATTCCATGGTGTATATGTGCCACATTTTCTTAATCCAGTCTGTCACTGATGGATATTTGGGTTGATTCCAAGTCTTTGCTATTGTGAATAGTGCTGCAATAAACATACGTGTGCATGTGTCTTTGTAGTAGCATAATTTATAATCCTTTGGGTATATACTCAGTAGTGGGATGGCTGGGTCATATGGTACATCTAGTTCTAGATCCTTGAGGAATTGCCATACTGTTTTCCATAATGGTTGAACTAGTTTACAATCCCACCAACAGTGTAAAAGTGTTCCTATTTCTCCACATCCTCTCCAACACCTGTTGTTTCCTGATTTTCTAATGATTGCCATTCTAACTGGTGTGAGATGGTATCTCATTGTGGTTTTGATTTGCATTTCTCTGATGGCGAGTGATGATGAGCATTTCTTCATGTGTCTGTTGGCTGTATGAATGTCTTCTTTTGAGAAATGTCTGTTCATATCCTTTGCCCACTTTTGGATGGGGTTGTTTGTTTTTTTCTTGTATATTTGTTTGAGTTCTTTGTAGATTCTGGATATTAGCCCTTTGTCAGATGACTAGATTGCAAAAATGTTCTCCCATTCAGTAGGTTGCCTGTTGACTCTGATGGTAGCTTCTTTTGCTGTGCAGAAGCTCTTTAGTTTAATTTGATCCCATTTGTCAATTTTGGCTTTTGCTGCCATTGCTTTTGGTGTTTTAGACATGAAGTCCTTGCCCATGCCTATGTCCTGGATGGTACTACCTAGATTTTCTTCTAGGATTTTTATGGTATTAGGTCTAATATTTAAGTCTCTAATCCATCTTGAATTAATCTTCGTATAAGGAGTAAGGAAAGGATCCAGTTTCAGCTTTCTACTTATGGCTAGCCAATTTTCCCAGCACCATTTATTAAATAGGGAATCCCTTCCCCATTTCTTGTTTTTGTCAGGTATGTCAAAGATCAGATGGCTGTAGATGTGTGGTATTATTTCTGAGGACTCTGTTCTGTTCCAGTGGTCTATATCTCTGTTTTGGTACCAGTACCATGCTGTTTTGGTTACTGTAGCCTTGTAGTATAGTTTGAACTCAGGTAGCATGACGCCTCCAGCTTTGTCCTTTTGACTTAGGATTGTCTTGGCAATGCGGGCTCCTTTTTGGTTCCATATGAACTTTAAAGCAGTTTTTTCCAATTCTGTGAAGAAACTCATTGGTAGCTTGATGGGGATGGCATTGAATCTATAAATAACCTTGGGCAGTATGGCCATTTTCACGATATTGATTCTTCCTATTCATGAGCATGGTATGTTCTTCCATTTGTTTGTGTCCTCTTTTATTTCACTGAGCAGTGGTTTGTAGTTCTTCTAGGAGAGGTCCTTTACATCCCTTGTAAGTTGGATTCCTAGGTATTTTATTCTCTTTGAAGCAATTGTGAATGGAAGTTCATTCCAGATTTGGCTCTCTGCTTGTCTGTTACTGGTGTATAAGAATGCTTGTGATTTTTGCACATTAATTTTGTATCCTGAGACTTTGCTGAAGTTACTTATCAGCTTAAGGAGATTTTTGGCTGAGACGATGGGGTTTCCTAAATATACAATCATGTCATCTGCGAACAGGGACAATTTGACTTCTTCTTTTCCTAACTGAATACCCTTGATTTCTTTCTCTTGTCTGATTGCCCTAGCCAGACCTTCCAACACTATGTTGAATAAGAGTGGTGAGAGAGGGCATCCCTGTCTTGTGCCAGTTTTCAAAGGGAATTTTTCCAGTTTTTGCCCATTCAGTATGATATTGGCCGTGGGTTTGTCATAAATAGCTCTTATTATTTTGAGGTACGTTCCATCAATACCGAATTTATTGAACGTTTTTAGCATGAAGGCTGTTGAATTTTGTCAAAAGCCTTTTCTGCATCTATTGAGATAATCATGTGGTTCTTGTCTTTGGTTCTGTTTATATGCTGGATTACGTTGATTGATTTGCGAATGTTGAACCAGCCTTGCATCCCAGGGATGAAGCCCACTTGATCATGGTGGATAAGCTTTTGGATGTGCTGCTGAATCCAGTTTGCCAGTATTTTATTGAGGATTTTTGCATCGATGTTCATCAGGG
>NW_022298046.1:0-485 GCF_002776525.5 Piliocolobus tephrosceles
CTATTTGTTTGCTTATTTTTGTCTATTTGTTTGTTTATTTTTGTCTATTTGTTTGCTTATTGCTGTCTATTTGTTTGCTTATTTTTGTCTATTTGTTTGTTTATTTTTGTCTATTTGTTTGCTTATTGCTGTCTAGTTGTTTGCTTATTGCTGTCTAGTTGTTTGTTTATTTTGTCTATTTGTTTACTTGTTTTGTCTATTTGTTTGCTTATTGCTGTCTATTTGTTTGTTTATTTTGTCTATTTGTTTACTTGTTTTATCTATTTGTTTGCTTATTGCTGTCTATTTGTTTGTTTATTTTGTCTATTTGTTTACTTGTTTTGTCTATTTGTTTGTTTATTGCTGTCTATTTGTTTGCTTATTGCTGTCTATTTGTTTGTTTATTTTGCCTATTTGTTTACTTGTTTTATCTATTTGTTTGCTTATTGCTGTCTATTTGTTTGTTTATTTTGTCTATTTGTTTACTTGTTTTGTCTATTTGTTTG
>NW_022298046.1:585-1072 GCF_002776525.5 Piliocolobus tephrosceles
GTTTGTTTATTTTGTCTATTTGTTTACTTGTTTTGTCTATTTGTTTGTTTATTGCTGTCTATTTGTTTGCTTATTGCTGTCTATTTGTTTGTTTATTGCTGTCTATTTGTTTGCTTATTGCTGTCTATTTGTTTGCTTATTGCTGTCTATTTGTTTGTTTATTTTGTCTATTTGTTTACTTGTTTTATCTATTTGTTTGCTTATTGCTGTCTATTTGTTTGTTTATTTTGTCTATTTGTTTACTTGTTTTGTCTATTTGTTTGTTTATTGCTGTCTATTTGTTTGCTTATTGCTGTCTATTTGTTTGCTTATTGCTGTCTAGTTGTTTGTTTATTTTGTCTATTTGTTTACTTGTTTTGTCTATTTGTTTGCTTATTGCTGTCTATTTGTTTGCTTATTGCTGTCTATTTGTTTGTTTATTTTGTCTATTAGTTTACTTGTTTTGTCTATTTGTTTACTTGTCCTGTCTATTTGTTTACTTGTTTTG
>NW_022298046.1:1082-1690 GCF_002776525.5 Piliocolobus tephrosceles
TTTTGTCTATTTGTTTACTTGTCCTGTCTATTTGTTTACTTGTTTTGTCTATTTGTTTACTTATTTTGTCTATTTGTTTACTTATTTTATCTATTTTTGTTGCTACGTGCCTTGTCTAGTACGTTTTTAATTTATTTATGTTAATACGTTTAAAGAATGTTTTCGAAAGCACATTTCTATGGTATGAATTTGTATCAATATATTAGAAATAAAGACATATATACATATATATATGTAATAATGACTCGCACGTTTTTACAGTTCTATAGTGCGAGGATTTGCTGTATATTTTCAGTCATCAAATGAAATTTTTACTCAAAAAATTCGAATATATGAAAATTAATTATTATATACACGCACGCATTATATATACATATATATACATATATATACATAAAGTTTTTACTCTTTTTACTTTACTTTTCAAATTAATTTAATATACACACTAATTAATTTTTCTTCAACTCTCTTCGATTTTTTACTAAGTTCAAGACACTTTAGGAAATTTAGATTTTATATCATGTTTGAATTAGAATAGTAGTATAACTTATTATTTTGACAATTTTTTTTTTTTTTTTTTTTTAACTCATACCCATGTTAAATATAAC
>NW_022298048.1:0-1054 GCF_002776525.5 Piliocolobus tephrosceles
TGCAAACTGAAAGCTGAAGAGAAACGGGTAACTCTGTGAGTTGCACTCACACATAGCAATGCAGTTTCTCAGAATGCTTCTTGCCACTTTCTGTCTGAGGATATAACCTTTTTCCCCATAGCCCTCAATGAGCTCCCAAATATCACTTTGCAGAATCCAAGACAACAGTCTTAGCAAACTCTGCCAAGAAGCAGTGTGTGGAACTCTGTTTGATGAAGTCACATATCAGAAAGGAATCTTTCAGAATGCTTCCCTCTAGTTATTAGGTGATGATATTTCCTTTTTCACCATGGGCCCCTATTGGCTCCCAAATATCACCTTGTAGATTCTAGGAAAACAGTTTTAGCAAACTGCTTCCTGAGGACAAAGATGGAACTCTGTGAGACGAATTCACAGATCACAAAGAAGTTTCTCAGAAAGCTTCTTTCCCGTTTTTAACTGATGATATTTCCTTTATCAGCGTAAGCCTCAAAGCCTTCCAAAAGAGAACTTCGCAGTTTCCCCAAAGACAGTGTTAGTGGCCTGCTCCATGAAATATAAGTGTAACTCTGTGAGATGAATTCACTCAGCACAGAGAAGTTTCTAAGAAAGCATCTTTCCAGTTTTCCTCTGAGGACACTTGCTTCTTCACCGTAAGCTTCATTGCGCTAAGAAGAATCCCATTGCAGATTGCAAGCAAACTGTCTTGGCAAACTGAAACCTGAAGAGAAACGGGTAACTCTGTGAGTTGCACTGACACATAGCAATGCAGTTTCTCAGAATGCTTCTTGCCACTTTCTGTCTGAGGATATAACCTTTTTCGCCATAGCCCTCAAAGAGCTCCCAAATATCAATTTGCAGAATCCAAGACAACAGTCTTAGCAAACTCTGCCAAGAAGCAGTGTGTGGAACTCTGTGTGATGAAGTCACATATCAGAAAGGAATCTCTGAGAAAGCTTCCCTCTAGTTTTTAGGTGATGATATTTCCTTTTTCATCATGGGCCCCTAGTGGCTCCCAGATATCACCTTGTAGATTCTAGGAAAACAGTGTTAGCAAACTGCTTCCTGAGGACAA
>NW_022298048.1:1154-2282 GCF_002776525.5 Piliocolobus tephrosceles
AAAGATGGAACTCTGTGAGACGAATTCACAGATCACAAAGAAGTTTCTCAGAAAGCTTCTTTCCCGTTTTTAACTGATGATATTTCCTTTATCAGCGTAAGCCTAAAAGCCTTCCAAAAGAGAACTTCGCAGTTTCCCAAAAGACAGTGTTAGTGGCCTGCTCCATGAAACATAAGTGTAACTCTGTGAGATGAATTCACACAGCACAGAGAAGTTTCTAAGAAAGCTTCTTTCCAGTTTTCCTCTGAGGACAATTGCTTCGTCACCGTAAGCTTCATTGCGCTAAGAACAATCCCATTGCAGATTCCAAGCAAACTGTCTTGGCAAACTGAAACCTGAAGAGAAACGGGTAACTCCGTGAGTTGCACTCACACACAAAATGCAGTTTCTCAGAATGCTTCTTGCCACTTTCTGTCTGAGGATATAACCTCTTTCCCCATAGCCCTCAATGAGCTCCCAAATATCACTTTGCAGAATCCAAGACAACAGTCTTAGCAAACTCCGCCATGAAGCAGTGTCTGGAACTCTGGGTGATGAAGTCACATATCAGAAAGATATCTCTCAGAAAGCTTGCCTCAAGTTATTAGGTTATGATATTTCCTTTTTCACCATGGGCCCCTATTGGCTCCCAAATATCACCTTGTTGATTCTAGGAAAACAGTTTAAGCAAACTGCTTCCTGCGGACAAAGATGTAACTCTGTGAGACGAATTCACAGATCAAAAAGAAGTTTCTCAGAAAGCTTCTTTCCCGTTTTTAACTGATGATATTTCCTTTATCAGCGTAAGCCTCAAAGCCTTCCAAAGGAGAACTTCGCAGTTTCCCCAAAGACATTGTTAGTGGCCTGCTCCATGAAACATAAGTGCAACTCTGTGAGCTGAATTCACACAGCACAGAGAAGTTTCTAGGAAAGCTTCTTTCTAGTTTTCCTCTGAGGACACTTGCTTCATCATCGTAAGCTTCATTGCGCTAAGAAGAATCCCATTGGAGATCCCAAGCAAACTGTCTTGGCAAACTGAAAGCTGAAGAGAAACGGGTAACTCTGTGAGTTGCACTCACACATAGCAATGCAGTTTCTCAGAATGCTTCTTGCCACTTTCTGTCTGAGGATATAACCTTTTTCCCCATA
>NW_022298048.1:2382-3368 GCF_002776525.5 Piliocolobus tephrosceles
TGCAAACTGAAAGCTGAAGAGAAACGGGTAACTCTGTGAGTTGCACTCACACATAGCAATGCAGTTTCTCAGAATGCTTCTTGCCACTTTCTGTCTGAGGATATAACCTTTTTCCCCATAGCCCTCAATGAGCTCCCAAATATCACTTTGCAGAATCCAAGACAACAGTCTTAGCAAACTCTGCCAAGAAGCAGTGTGTGGAACTCTGTTTGATGAAGTCACATATCAGAAAGGAATCTTTCAGAATGCTTCCCTCTAGTTATTAGGTGATGATATTTCCTTTTTCACCATGGGCCCCTATTGGCTCCCAAATATCACCTTGTAGATTCTAGGAAAACAGTTTTAGCAAACTGCTTCCTGAGGACAAAGATGGAACTCTGTGAGACGAATTCACAGATCACAAAGAAGTTTCTCAGAAAGCTTCTTTCCCGTTTTTAACTGATGATATTTCCTTTATCAGCGTAAGCCTCAAAGCCTTCCAAAAGAGAACTTCGCAGTTTCCCCAAAGACAGTGTTAGTGGCCTGCTCCATGAAATATAAGTGTAACTCTGTGAGATGAATTCACTCAGCACAGAGAAGTTTCTAAGAAAGCATCTTTCCAGTTTTCCTCTGAGGACACTTGCTTCTTCACCGTAAGCTTCATTGCGCTAAGAAGAATCCCATTGCAGATTGCAAGCAAACTGTCTTGGCAAACTGAAACCTGAAGAGAAACGGGTAACTCTGTGAGTTGCACTGACACATAGCAATGCAGTTTCTCAGAATGCTTCTTGCCACTTTCTGTCTGAGGATATAACCTTTTTCGCCATAGCCCTCAAAGAGCTCCCAAATATCAATTTGCAGAATCCAAGACAACAGTCTTAGCAAACTCTGCCAAGAAGCAGTGTGTGGAACTCTGTGTGATGAAGTCACATATCAGAAAGGAATCTCTGAGAAAGCTTCCCTCTAGTTTTTAGGTGATGATATTTCCTTTTTCATCATGGGCCCCT
>NW_022298049.1:0-225 GCF_002776525.5 Piliocolobus tephrosceles
TTTTTTTTTAAATTTTAATTTATCAAAATTTAGTACGTACCGATAAAAATAAAATAAATAAAAAATAAAAAATAAAAATTACAAAATTATAAATCCCATGAACCCATAAATCCATGAAATCGCGCTGAATAAATAATCACATCCATCTGGACCTGCATAGTACTACCAACTGTCTTACTTTTTTGTGAGGATCTACAGACGCAATTGATAAGTACCATTTTATCT
>NW_022298049.1:325-851 GCF_002776525.5 Piliocolobus tephrosceles
TTTTTTTTTTTTTTTTTTTTTTTTTTATTAGCACAATACGAATTTAAATATTGCAACATACTATTTTTTTTTATTTTTTTTAGGACTCCTTTTAAAATAGTTTTAAATCTAATGCTATATAGCCACTTTGTTTCGTAATATGATAAAATTATTTAATAACAAAAAAAAAAAAAAAAAAATTTACACGGTGTACATATTGTTAATCCAACATTTTTACCTAAACTGTTCATTGATTTGTTTATTCTTTTTTTTTTTATAAACACGAGCTATTTGTCCATTTGTTCATTTTTTGTTTTTTTATTATATGAATGCGCTCGCACTTGTTCAGGTGGAAATATTTTTTTATATTGTATGGAGCTCTCATAGTAATAATTTTGTTCATTTCTTTTTTCCTAACACTGTAATTATTTTTTATTAAATATATAATAAAATATAAACGTTTTTTTTTTTTTTTTCTCTTTTGAATTATTTATAAATATTTACTTTTTTTTTTTCTTTTTAATTAAACATTTGCTTCATACATACA
>NW_022298049.1:951-1336 GCF_002776525.5 Piliocolobus tephrosceles
AAAAAAAAAAAAAAAAAAACATTCTCTTATTATTCTATGTATATGTCTAAATGTGTATATATATATATATATATGTACATAAGCGTACATACAAACTCCTTCAAGTTTAATCCCGTTTATTATTATTTTTTTTTTTTTTTTTTTTTAAACCTAGCACAACTTTTTTTTTAAATTTTAATTTATCAAAATTTAGTACGTACCGATAAAAATAAAATAAATAAAAAATAAAAAATAAAAATTACAAAATTATAAATCCCATGAACCCATAAATCCATGAAATCGCGCTGAATAAATAATCACATCCATCTGGACCTGCATAGTACTACCAACTGTCTTACTTTTTTGTGAGGATCTACAGACGCAATTGATAAGTACCATTTTATCT
>NW_022298051.1:0-1439 GCF_002776525.5 Piliocolobus tephrosceles
TTTGTACTTGTATTTGTACTTGTATTTGTACTTGTATTTGTACTTGTATTCGTATTTGTACTTATATTTGTACTTGTATTTGTATTTGTATTTGTATTTGTACTTGTATTTGTACTTGTATTCGTATTTGTACTTGTATTCGTATTTGTACTTGTATTCGTATTTGTACTTGTATTTGTATTTGTATTTGTATTTGTATTTGTATTTGTATTTGTATTTGTATTTGTATTTGTATTTGTATTTGTATTTGTATTTGTATTTGTATTTGTATTTGTATTTGTATTTGTATTTGTATTTTTATTTGTATTTGTTTTTGTATTAGTATTTTTTTTTTTTTTTTTTTACCCACGGTTATAGAGAAAAAACAAAACATAAGTAAAAAAAAAAAAAAAAATGCCGTTTTTAAAAAAAAAGAAAAAAATATACATTAAATACAACACAAAATAAGTAAAATAAGCCAACAAAAAATGCAATGCAACCTGTAACCTAATAAATCTCCTTTGATTTTATTTTGCTTGTTTTGTTTCCATTTACTAGCCATTTTTCATAATACAATTTTTTTTTTTTATCTTTTTTTTCTTTTATAAAAACAAAAATATAAAGTAGACAATTATCAAAGCAAGCACGCATGTTTATGTATGTACATTTATAAAAATACATAAAATAATAATACATAAAAATATATGTTTTTTTATTTATTTTTCATAAACAATATATATATATATATATATACGTCACTAAATATGTTTACATAGTTATTTGTGTATAGTTATACGTACATAGTAAATCACCACATATGTATGTGTGTATGAATATATATATATATATATATATGTAACCATTTAGGTTATATACGTACATACGTGTGTGTATACCTTTCATTTTATTCCATTTGAAACTATTAAGCAAATGCTTATTATTTTTTATTTAAGCAAATTCTTTACATTCCATTGTAAAAAGTAAAATTAGCATTAACATGTGTTAATTTTATTTATTAATATATATTTATGTATATATACATTGTTACAGTTTTAATGAACCTATTGACATAACAAATTAAAATAGGAAATAGAAAAAAAAAAAAAAAAAAAAAAATTATACATATGTACCTAGGTACATACATGAATAAGCAAGTTGGATCTGTAAAATAACTTTTAAAATTTTTTATATTTTTGTTGTTGTATACACATGAGTTTGTTACAAAAAAAAAAAAAATAACACAATTTTATGTGCAAATTTCAATATGCACCATATATATGTATATATATATATGTCCACAATTTCATATAGCCCTAGAATATTGTTAACTTAAACTAAATTTAAAAAATCAATTAAAAAATAAAAGAATAACACAATATTTTTCATGTGTTATTTTAACTTTTCTTTTTTTTTTGTTACCAATTTTATTTATTTATTTATTTATTTATTTTTTTTTTTTT
>NW_022298055.1:0-2374 GCF_002776525.5 Piliocolobus tephrosceles
TTATATTTTATTATATTTTATTATATTTTATTATATTTTATTATATTATATTTTATTATATTTTATTATATTTTATTTTATTATATTTTATTATATTTTATTATATTTTATTTTATTATATTTTATTTTATTTACTTGTTTAACTTTTTAGCTACTAAACATAACCTATTCTGCTTGACACAACTCAAATCACTTTAAAAATTAGTACAATTATTTTTTATTACAAATAAAACATTTTTTTTATTATTTTATTTTTTTTTCCCCCTGTTTCATATATAAAATAATAAAGTTATAAAAAATGGAATCAAGTCTTGTAAGGAGAATAATAAACGTAGAGGTCCCTGATAGCGGAAATCACAGTTTAAATATAATTTTGGGTGTGGTTAATTTATTTTTTTTGGTATAGGATTGATTGTTTTAGGTGTTGTATATAATAACGTAGATGACATAATCCTTGGTATTTTACAACTGTTCTTACCTGTAATAGGATGGATATGGGCTATTATATGGGGTATATTAATTATAATAAGAAATTCGAAGTAATATATTTTTTTTTTTTTCTCATTTTTTTTAATTAAATCAGTTGCTAAAAAAAGTAAATAAGTGAATAAGTAGATAAATTTATGAACATATAATAAAAAAAAAACCTCAACAATCGAAATTATTGTATTTTTTACATAAAAAGAATTCTATATAATGAACTACTTTTATTACATGCTTTTATGCCTATACATATATATATATATATATATATATATTTTCTGCATTTATTTATTTTTTTTTTTTTTCTTATTTAATTATCCCAACAATGATTACATAAAATATTGTACTATTGTATGACATTATATGTATGTTACACTTTTAATATGCATTTCCGTTTTTTTTTTTTTTTTAATTTTTATATGATTATATTTATATTACTATATTTATTAGACTATGTTTATATAATTATTTTTATTATAATTATTTTTATAGCATTTATATCGTTTTTATGGTTAATATGTGTTTATTGATGTAGATATATATAATATATAAATTTTTGTAAAGTATTTTATTTTATATATAAAAAAAAAAAAAAAATGTATAATAAATTCATACATAGAAATTCTTGTATAACAAATATTTTTGGACGAAAGCCAGAAAACAGCTTTTAACATAAAGTAGCTATGTATTTATGTTTATTTAATTACAAAGTTAAAAAAGCCAAAAAGGCATAAAATACATAAACAAAAAATAATTTAATAGTAAAAAACAAAAAAAAAAAAAAAAAATGGTAATGCATAGTGTAAGCGTAAATATATGCACACGCATGTATGATTATTTTTTTTTTTTTTTTTTTTAGTATCTTGATAAAAAATAATTACAAGTATACACTATAAAAAATCAAATACTAATTTTAATTGAAAAAAAAAAAAAAAAAGTAATAAACAAAAAAAAAAAAAAAAAAAAAAAAAACTGACATTGTTGTTTATAAAAATAATATATAAAGTAAAATATGAGTATTCATATATACAATATATGTATATATATATATATATATATATATATATATATATCGATACACAAACATGTGTAATGATGTAACACTTTTGAAGTATACCAAAAAATAAAAATAATCAAATAAATAAATGAGTGAATAAATGAATGAGTGTGTGAATAAATGAATGGATGAACGAATATAATGAATTAATTTTTAACAATAAATAATACCATTGTATGTCGTAAAACAAACTGTATATATATGATGATAAGACACATATATACAATTCCCATACAATTTCCAAAACAAAGTTCTGTGGCATTAATAATTTTATTGTTAAAAAAATAAACTCCATATTTTCGGTGATAAGTTATTTTGTAATAAATTTTTAATCATATTACTTTTTTGTGGCTTTTTATTTTTTATCAGAATCATCAACTAAGTTATTTTTTTCTGTAGTACATGTATCAGTAATGTAAATCAACTGATTAGCATGTGTTGTGTTGGCCATTTGTTTCATATCAGTTGCTCTGAAATTTTTTTTATATAAAAATTGTCTTGCATCATTTACCAAATACTGTTTATTCATTACTATTTTATTATAATTTGTATTATAATTTGTATTATAATTTGTATTATAATTTGTATTATAATTTGTGTTATAATTTGTATTATAATTTGTATTATAATTTGTATTATAATTTGTATTATATTTATATTTATTATTATTATTATTATTGTTATTATTATTATTATTATTGTTATATAATATGTTTAAGTTTATGTTGTTTTGATTATATCTTATATTTTTTCTTGTACCATGCATTAACTTTTTACTATAATTATTATCGCAGTAGTTATTGTAATATACTTCGTTTGTTAAGTTGAATTTAT
>NW_022298056.1:0-264 GCF_002776525.5 Piliocolobus tephrosceles
ATAATATTTTACACTTGTTTGTTTATTAGTGTGCATTATTTTGTTAATATGATTTCATTTACAACATTATTATATTATTTACTTATTTTTTGGTTTTATAGATAATCAGAAGCAAAACAGTCAAACACAATAGCATTAATAATGGTATCAATATAACTTTAGTATCACCGGTAGGTACATTAGAATACATCAATAACATAAATAATAAGTAATATAGTATGAAGATAAATAAGAAAAATAGAGACATTTATTTAAGTAAGCTTA
>NW_022298056.1:364-803 GCF_002776525.5 Piliocolobus tephrosceles
TGGGCATACATATGGGCAGTCACATACATCTACATTAAAGATGGTATCAGTATGATTTTAATATTATATGTAGGTATATCTAAATACATCAATAGCATAAATTGTTGTTTGTAACATGGTAGGCGACAGGATAAGACAAGTAGAGACATTAAAAATGGTGTAAATATAAGATTAGTATTATTTGTAAGTACAGCTAAATACATCAACAATCTAAATTATTGTTTGTAATATGGTAGGAGGCAGAATAAGACAAGTAGAGATATTTATTTACGTAAGCTTATAAATATATAATATTTTACACCTGTTTATTAATTTGCATTGTGTTATTAATATTATTTTATTTTCAACGAAATTATATTATTATTATTTTTTTTTTTATAGATAGTCACAAACGGACACAGTCAAATACATCACATTAAAAATGGTGTCAATATAGCAC
>NW_022298056.1:903-1232 GCF_002776525.5 Piliocolobus tephrosceles
ATAAGTAATATAGTATGAAGATAAATAAGAAAAATAGAGACATTTATTTAAGTAAGCTTACAAACATAATATTTTACACTTGTTTGTTTATTAGTGTGCATTATTTTGTTAATATGATTTCATTTACAACATTATTATATTATTTACTTATTTTTTGGTTTTATAGATAATCAGAAGCAAAACAGTCAAACACAATAGCATTAATAATGGTATCAATATAACTTTAGTATCACCGGTAGGTACATTAGAATACATCAATAACATAAATAATAAGTAATATAGTATGAAGATAAATAAGAAAAATAGAGACATTTATTTAAGTAAGCTTA
>NW_022298059.1:0-23361 GCF_002776525.5 Piliocolobus tephrosceles
CCCTGGAGGCCCAGGAATGTAAGGGCTGGAGCCCAGAGCTTTCTGTCCTGAAGTCGGGGAGGTGGGGCTACAGCTCATGGCTTCAGTGCATTTCTTCTTAGCCTTCTTTTCCTATAGAATTATAAATCTTTTATAATAAATGTATTTTTTTAACTAACTGTGCCATAATGTTATAATTGTTGTGTCACTAGGCTAGGCAGTAGGCGTCTTTCGGCTCAATCATAGTTTCATGGGTCCACCATTGCACATGTGGTCTGGGTTGACTGAAACATCATTTTGTGGCACATGACTGTCCTTATGTGGGAGAGAAGGATGATGAGCTGAAAGGGAGGCAATGAGAAGCAAGGAGAACCTACCCTGCTCAGACCCAGGGACGGGCTGCAACAGAGGACAGCAAGGCAGAAGTGTTCTCAGGGGATCGGGCCTCTTACAGCAAGGAAGAAAAGGAAGAGTTCCCTGAGGCTGCTGAAAACCAGGGGGCTGTGGGTGCTGGGGCAGGATTTTGAGTACATGCAAAAGAGTTTCAGCAAGCGAGGGAGGGAGGAAGTACCTGGGGAGCAAGGGTCAGCCCAAGAAAACCAGGTCTCTCCCAGGAAGTTTCTGGCCACTCAGAAGCAGTGGTCATGCCCAGTTGGGCCCAAAAAAGGCATCTAATGCCCAGCGTGAGAACCTGGCCTGCCTGTTGCCCAGGCCTGCCAGAGCCCAGCCATTGCTGGCACCTGCTCTAGCCCCTAGAATGGATCGGCCTGGCCCAGCCCTGGACAGCCCACACTGAAGCAGGTAAAAACACAGGCACCTGTGATAAGAGGCAGGCAGAGGCAAGTCACATAGTAGGGGCAGACCAGGTGCTGCAGGAGCCCAGTCAGATGGGCACTGAATCCAGGCAGGCTTTCTCCAGAAAGTGACTCGGGATTTGTGTTCCAGTTGTAATGGTGGCACATTCAGGAAGCAGTATATGGTCCAGCTGGGCACATTGAGACCTGGAGGCTTTTTTTGTTGTTTGTTGTTGATTTGTTTTAGGTTTTTTTTTTTGTTTTGTTTTGTTTTTTTAGACGGAGTCTCACTCTGTCGTCCCCAGGCTGGAGTGCAGTGGCATGATCTCAGCTCACTGGAGGAGGCTGGTTCTTAATGAATCTCCAGGCCAAGGCAAGCATCATGACCAGGGTCCAGCCTCAGTAATGCATTCACCCCTTCTCCCTGGGGCACTGCTCCAGGCCCACCATCACTCACTCCTCCCCTGCCCTCTCTCCCAGGAAACCCCTCACCTGTCACTTCATGAAGAATATGGAAGTCAAGGAGGTCTTCTTCAGGCAGTCCTCTCCACCCATGCACCTCCTCGTTCCCTGCCAGCTTCAAAGGAACTGACATCCAGAGGGACCCTCCCCAGTTGCCCCGCCTTTCCCCCAGCCTCTTCCAGGAACTCTCCTCTGGCATCTCTCTGTCTTGGTCTCCCTGTCACTCTTGTGCACACCAAGGCTGCTCTCCCTTTTCCTGTAAGTCACTGAATCTACTCAGATATCTTCTGCTTCCCAAAATTTAAATTACAAACCAAAACAAAAAAACTCCCTCCATGACTTTACACATTGTAGACACTTGGCTACAACAGTGAATGAGATAGACAAAGTCCCTTTCCTCATGTAGCCCTCATGCTAGTAGAGTGAAACAGGTAATAAATGAACTCATCAAACATTCACCATGTGAGTTGGTGATGTGAGCATGGTGCTTCATGCTTGTAATCCTAGTGTTTTGGGAGGCTGAGATGGGAGGATAGCTGAGGTCAGGATTTTGAGACCAGTCTGGGCAACATAGTGAGACCGTGTATTTAAAAAAAATAATAAAATAAAAAAGAGCACCAGGGAAAAAGGAAAAGTGAAAGAGGATAGAACGTGTCAGTGGGGAAGGGGAACTGTAGGGCCACATTTTAGACAGGGTGGTCCAGGAGGGTACAGCTCTGACCACTGTTCCTCTGGCCCATTCCACATCTATCCTTATCCCACCCCTGCACAGTGCTTGGGCCAAAGCTTCCTCAGTCCTGTTTGTATTTCTTCAAGAGTGAACCAGGGACCACCTGTATGAGAACTGTGGGGTGAGATCACAGCCCCTGCCTGTGAGAAGTGCAGATTAACGGGACCCAGGAATTTCACAAGATCTCTGGGGGATTCTGAGATTGCCCCAAGTATGGGAACTGCAGATTTTCTCCTGTAAAGGGAGCACCGTCTCAAGGTGTCCAGGTCACCCAGCTCTACCCTGCAGCCACCAGACCAGTCTGAGCCTTGGAGAATGCTGCCCTTTCCTCCTGGAATGCCCTTCCCAGCATTCCTTGCCTGGTAACACTGACACATCCCTCAGGACCCAACTCAAGGGCCACCTCCTCCTGACGTCACTCCCTGATCTTTCTCCTGTGTGTCCACTCTCCTCTTTGCCAAGTGATGTTGACATTTCTACGGGACTATCTCTCTCTCTAGACCAGAAACGCCCACAGTTGAGGCCCCCTGTAGTGCAATTTGTGTCAGTCTTGGGGGTGTGGATTTGGAACCCAACCTCCATTTAGGACAATCCGTCTGATGGACATGGTGGGTTCCAGCCCAGCCACAGACGACAGTGAGGGGTGGTGTGACAATGAGCACGGGCTCCGGATGGTGGTGACAGTGGCTGTCATGGAGAGGAAAGGAATGGAAAGGGGGCCTCGTGGGAGCAGAAAGATAGGCCTTGGCTGCAGATGGGTCAGAACCCCGGCAGGAATCCAGAACACACATCCTAATCCCAGGTTGGCTAAAAATCAACAATGGAACCCTGGGGAATGACTTGCCCCTTTCTGAGCCTCAGTTTCCTCATCAGTAAAATGGTGACAATAATTCCAACTTCACCAAGGAGGTGCAAGGCTCAATGAGATGATGGATCTGAAAATGGCTTATGTTTCATGGCACAAAGGAGAGGGATTCCTGACATGTGACAAGCATGGAGAGAGAGGAAGGACGGGGTCTGTAAATGCCCAGATGGCAGCCCCACCCCTCCACACACACAAATACCCACCATATCACCCACACTGGTGATTTTCCCAGGAGGGCCACAGGCCTGGAATTAGCACTGCCAGGTGGGCAGGCAGGACTGCTGTCCCATTGCAGGGGTGAGGAAACCGGCTGCAGATGGTCCCACAAGGGATAAGGGGTAGGGTCTATCTCCCCACAGCAGGCAGGGAAGATTGAAGTTGCTCCCTGGGAAGAGGAAGGGAGGCATTGACTGGCATTCTGTGATTAAGATGAGAAGCCCAGTCTCAGGCACGTGACTTGAGCTTCCAAATGTAGAAGGTGAAGGAGGCAGAGGAGACCGAGGGCGGGAGGAAGAAGGAAAGGAAGAGAGCAGCAAACTGGAGTCACTACAGGACACTAGCTGCTCCAGGCTGGTCTGTCCCATTCTAAGAGAAAAGGAAAAGTGGGAGAGGGGATCACAGATCACATCCAGATTCCTCACTGGCATGGGTGCTGCTATGGAAACATCCCTGATGGTCCAGGTTTGTGGTGGGAGAGATTGCAACACTCTGCTTGCTGGAAATCTGTGTTTACAGCCAACACAGGTGCTGACCGAGACAGCTCCACCTGAAGACCCCAGAGCTGCCCCAGCTTGCCAGGCTTCCCCTCCTCCTGTTATCACCCCATGCTGCTGAGGACCTGCCTGGCAGGCTGCCCAGCCAAGGCCGGGGCCTAATCTCCGGTGAAACTGACATGTCCTTGTGAGGGCTGAGGAACATCCTCTCTCCCCGCAGAGCCTCACTCAGGTTCTCATCTACTTCCCTGGGGTCTGCCCCGCCTCCCTCAGGAGTTTGGAACCACATGCTGTTCTGGAGGGGACCTGTCACTGCTGCCGCACCCGTCCTCCAGGGTACCCACAAGTGTTCATCTTGGTTGTGGCTAATTAACTTATCATATGGTAGTGAATTACCTTCTGGGGGCCCAACATTTTGTTTATTTTTAAAAAATAAAATTAGTACCATTGTTTATTTTGTGAATGTACACAAATATTTGCCTGATTATTATTTACACGCCCTTTGGGAAAACTTTATAAAATAAAAAAAAAGAAGGAGACTCCTACCACCCAGAGATCATCACTTTAATTTTTTTAATTCATAATTGCACATACAGGTATATTTGGGATCATCCTTTGTATGTGTTGGGAGTGCATTAATCTGCAAGTTCAGTCACCTAAACAAATACAGGTTCATTTTTCTTCCATAATTAGAGTATCTGTGGTTCCTGGCTGTGGTTCACTGGTTCAACAATGTTAGGCCCAGCATCTTTGTGAGTCTACTGGAATTTTGCTCATGGCTGTAAGACGTCTACTGTAGCTCCAACCACTACATGTGTTTTCAAAGCCAGCAAAAGCAGTCACTTCTGCATTTTTATTAGGAAAGCAAGAACTTCCGAGAATACCCCCAGAGGATTTTTCTTTATGTCTGGAAATCTGTGTTTTGATTGGCCAGACCCTGATCTCATGACCATCCCTAGCAGCAGAGAATAGCATTGTCATGACTGACTTTGGATCAATCATAATGTATTGACTAAGAGTGGGCATGTGGTCCCCCAAACAAGATCCAGAGAGGAGGGAATTAGCAGTGTGTAGTACAGCATGCATGCTGTTTTACAGTCTCCTCTTTCTCTTAATTGCATATTTCAAACATCTTTCCATACTAAGAAACATAGACTTGGTCATTCATCTAATAATAAATTATTGAGAGTGTAATGTGTTCCAGGAACTTAACTTGGCATGGAGGACACAATAATGAACATACTATACTCCTGGCCTCCATGGAGCTTAGTGTCTAACGAGGGATACAAAAATTCATCAAAGAACTTCACAAAGAAATGTAAAATTACAATGGTAATTTGTGCTGCAAAGGAGGGAGGTGTGTGGTGTGGGAGAGCAGTGACAGGAGATTTGACTCAATCAGGAGGGTCAGTGTTCTGAATGGCCATAAGCCAACCCTTGCCTAGCTGTAGCATAATGATTTAGCCAATCTCTTATTGCTGGACATTTAGATTCTTCCTGTGTCTTACCTACCATCATCAACGCAACAAAAAGCACCTTCTCTAAGTACAGCTTGGCCCACTTGTCCAATTTTTCCTCAGGACAAATTCCTAGGGTAAAACCAGGCACCATGGTTCATGCCTGTAATCACAGCTACTCAGGAGGCTAAGGTGGGAGGATCACTCATGTCCAGTAGTTCATGGCCAGCCTGGGCAACATATGGAGGTCTTGATTGAAAAAAAAACCCCTAGAATAAATGAACAATTCTTAAATGTGGAATTGCCAAATCAAGGGGTGTCTCCCTGTGAAGGCACTCACACACAGTGCCGTGTGGCCATCTCAAAAGCTGCTGCCATTCCTATCCCCACCAGCAGTGTAAGGAACAGTCCTATTCCACATTCTGTCAACACCACCTATCATTATCTTTATTATATCATCTTTACAAAATGCTTCTAGTGTTATGGGTGAAATACTGTTTCTTTTTGCTTCAATTCACATTCCTCTGATTATTCCTGAGGCTGATCATGTATTTGTGTGTTTCTTTTATGCAGTCACAGATCTTTCCGATGGGTGAAACATTTTTCTTTTCCTGTCGGATTTTTAGCTTTCTTTCCTCACCACATTAAGAACTGTAACCTCTGTCTGACAGATATGCACCTTATGCACCTGCCCATTCTTTGGGCAATTCTGAGTGTTATAAAATCCTTCTGTGGAAACTGGAGCTGTGTTCTTGTCCATTCAACCCACTGGGCCTTCCCCTCAGCTCCAGGCAGTCCAAACTCCACCTACCCAGCCATTTGGGCACCTTCCTTGCCTATCCTAAGCCCTGTTCACATCTACCCTGGACCAATCCTGGGACATGGTAGTTTGACTTGAAGCTCATAGCCTTTCCCCAAGCTGTTCCCTCTCGTTGTTCTTCACTGGTGAATGTTTCAGGACAGAGTGTGGTGTTAGATACCTCTTTGAGAAGCTCCTGCTTACTCCCCAGCTAGGGTCAGATCTCTGCTGTGCTTCCCTGAATGCAGCACTGACTATGCTGACATGTTAGTGTTTATTCTGCAGTTACCCAGGGGAGTGCAGGACAGGGTCAGAGAGAGACCTGCACTCCCCTGTGTGTTGAAGCCACAGCTTCAACATGTGGCTCCTTGAATTCCTATGACAGTGCTCAGGTTGTTCTGATGGGCAAGTAGGATCTATTGATGGTTCTTGAGCAGAAGAGTGACTTGAAAAAAGATATGCTCAGGGCATGTACTGGTGAATTGATGCAAAAGGGAATGGGGAACGTATTGATGGCAAGAAGGCTGGAAGGCTGGCTTGAGCCCTGTGGCAGGAACTCACAGCCCCACCTGCTCTATGAAAGGTCTTTCTGCCCCTGGCACTGGGAGTCTCAACAAGCAAGGGCCAAATGTACCTCATTACCCAGTGGCTAGCACAGCAGGTAGAAGCAGGTGCATGGAGAGTGTGTGTAGCTACAATAAATGAACACACTAGCAAACACATGAATGAGTAAAATCTTCCCCTCTCTGCCCCCAGGCTTGCTAATCAGGCCTCCAAAGCCTGTTCTTGCCCACCTGTCACCACCCTAGGTCTGCTCTTCTCTGGGATGCTCAGGGCACTGAAAACTTGAACCACCTGCAGAATCACCAGTGAGCTCATTATCTGACCTGAGCACTTCCTGGGTCACTTGGGCTCTAACCTGCCCTTCCCCTGGGCTGTCTGCAAACTCAGCACTGCCTTGTCCAGGGATCTGGAATCTCAGAGGGAAGCCTCTGCCACAGGGTTCCCTGCCCTGCTCTGCAGGGTTTGTGGTCTGCAGTGAGGCTCCACAGATTTCTCTCCTGACTTTGATTCACCCAGTGCCAGGGCAGAAAGACCTTTTATAGGGAAGGTGGGGACATGAATTCCTGCCACAGGGCTCATGCCAGCCTCCAGCCTTCTTGTCCTCAGTATGTTCCCCATTCCCTTTTGCATTGATTCACCAGTATATGCCCTGAACATTTCTTTATTCATGTCACTCTTCTGTTCAAGAACCATCAATAGATCCTACTTGCCAATCAGAATAAATCTGAGCTCCATGATGGGAATTCAAGGAGCCCCACGTTAAAGCTGCAGCGTCCCTCTCTGACCCTGTGCTCCACTTCTCCAGCCAGGCCGGGCTCCTCCAGGGATTGAGGACAACCCCTTGCTCCTCCCTCCTCTGGGCCTTTGGCCACACCATGCTCTCTGCCATATTAAATCCTGGTCTGCAAGGCCCATCTCCTCTGAGTTGACTTCCAGTAACTCTAAACCTTGAAAACACATTTGGAAAAACAAACAGCTAAGCTCTTCTGCACTTTAGAGTCATAAGTCTGGTTTATGCAAAGTCCAGACCAATCTCTGTGAGAGGGATTCTAGGATGCTGGATTTCTAAAGCTTCCAGGAGGCTCTGATGCCACTAGCCCAGCCAGGTCCATTGCTGCGCAATTGGAAAGTACTGATGATATTGCACTTGGGTTATCCAAGTGATTGGATGGTACACTCCAAGTATACACCAGTTCCTGATATCTATACACTGTACATGCCATCTCTGCAAATAAAAGTAATAGTGATCCCTACCATTTACTGAGGGCTCACCAGGTGCCAGGCATGCACTGCACCCGCTATATGTATGAACTCATCCAGTCTTCACCACTCACCTCCTAGGTCGATATTACCAACCTGGTTTATTGAGAACGAGAGAAGCTAAGTCTTTTGGCCAAAGTTGCAGAGCTGGCCAGTGGAGAAGTCCAATCTTGAACCTGGGGCTGTTTCCAAAGCCAGTGCTCCTTACCCCTGGGGTAGTCATTTGTGCCCCTGGGCCAGCGAGCCTTCGGCCTGGGCATCTGCTTCAGTTCAACTCAGTTTTATTCTGTTCTGTTCCAGCAGCACTACTGTTGTTTGCATTTGCTAAGTCCTAGGGATGGAAACATGGGTAAGAAGATGCCACTATCCTTGAAAAACTTCTTAGGCCAGGTGTGGAGACAGCTCTCAAATAGCTAGTCCCTCAAGAGCTGCTGGGGACACACCTGGGCACACAGCATGAGAGGGACTCAGAGAAGAGGGTAGAGTGGAATAGATTCTGCCCTGGCAGTGGAAGCAGGACTAGTTCAGGCTCCAGAGTACAGGAAGCATTTGCACCAGGCCTTGAGGCATGACAGAGAAGGGACAGAGAGCATCAAGCAGAGGGAACAGGCTGAGCCAAGGCAGGATGGTGGGATGGGTCAGGTGGCCATGGCTGCTGCACTGGGGACTGTGGTGGAGGATTTGGCTGGAAATGCAGGTGGGACCAGACCATGAAGAGTCTCAAACACAGACCTGAGGACTCTGACCTTTATTCTGGGGGCGGCAGGGAGCCATGGGAGGTACAGGAGCAAGGCTGGTTCTCTTTCACCACTAGCACAAGGAAAGGCCAGGGAGGCCCTCAGTGGAAGTTTGCTGCTGGATTTGTTGATGTGCTTTTCCTCCTGTCCGCACTAGGTTCAGAATGGCCTGGGATACTGGACACTTCCTGCCAAGAATAGGAGGCACCACAGCTATAGCACCTCTCTTCCCTTTAGTTCTCTGGAAAGATAAGCAAATTATTCAGCGTCGCTGAGCCTCAGTTTCCTCATCCATAAAATGAGGACAATATACCAACCTCGCAGGTCGTGAGGATGTTATGAAATCAGGTGTGCACAACATAGCAGGAGCATTTTTGGATTCTATTATTACATGTGAACCAAATGACCTTGTAGAAAAGGCACAGGCTCAGGGGACCAGTGTTTCAATCCCACTTTGCTCCTGTAATATCCAACTCTCAGGGATGATGGAAAGATTAAATACAGGGAGATGATGCTGATGCAGCATCTGACACCCAGCAGATGCCTAAAAACCTTGCCTTCCGCCCACCTGAGTAAGCATAAGCAGTCCTGCTCCTCCTGCAAGCACTGGGGATGCTGCACCCCACCACCTTTGAACACTGCTCCTCCTCCCACTCTGCAGGGGGCATTTTGTAGGCCTCCATCCCTGGGCTTGCTGTCTTCTCACCTGCCCCTCAGCACGGGGCTCAGAGCACACATTCTTCACCCTTGCAAAAAGCTTCTCAATGCATCCCCCACCCCACTTACTGAGTGCATTCACCTATTGTCTTATTTATAATCAGGACTGAGTTGCTCCCTGCTGTGTAGATGAGGAAATGGAGACCTAGAAAGGGAAGGAAGGACCAACACTTTGAGCACCTGCAATGTGCCTGAGGCAATGTACCCATTAACTCTGCTTCACAACAGCCTGAGAGTGAGGTACTATTCTCTCCCTATGTAAATGTGCGTGTTGAGGCTCAGAGAAGGGCAGGGACTTGTCCAAGGTCACACAGCAAGAACCATCAGTGGCTGAGGCCAAACCCAGCTCTTTCTGACTTCAGAGTGAGGGATTTAGAACACACATTTGCAATGTGGGGTCAGCAGAAATGCCATTGTCAACCCCTTATCCAAACAAAGAAGAGTGCCCCTGATGCAGCTGACAGCTCCTGAACCTGAAGCCCAGCTTTCCGAGCTCAGAGTCACAGCCCAGGGGTTCAGCTGGTCCCACCACCTTCCCAGGGCTGCAGAACACTTGGCTGTGCCTGGCGAGCCAGGGCTGAACACCTCCATGGAGGGAGGCTGCCTGTGCTTATATCAGACCCAAGCTCTGACCCCACCACTGTCACTGACTCCCTAGGGGGTCAGCATCCCCACCTCCACCCTCTCTCCCTCTCCACCACCAGGGGAGATTGTCCTCAGGGCCCTAGTGCCCCACCCAGAGGGCCTGACAATTACCTCTTCATCTCAGCAGCCAGCTAGTTCTTAACCAGGCCCAGGGCCTTTGGGACAGGAAGCCTTGGAAGTTGGAGTCAGCAGATATAAAAGTAATCTGCAGGGCAAGGGGGAGACAGTCTCTGTGCAGCTGCCTCCCAGGGCATTGGCGAACCTCTGCACACACTCTGGGGAGGGGCCACACCATGGTGGCCTCCCTGCCTGACATGGGAGGTGTCTGCTCAGGGCACAGCACCAGTAAGAGGATGGACCTCTGGGCTCCTGCTCCCTCTCTGGTTCTTCTTCATTCACTCATCAAACACTGATGCTTGAATCATCAGGGCCCCTGCTGTGTGCAGTGCTCTCCTAGGCACTAGGGGAAGCGACCAGTGAAAGGGATGCCTCTGGCCTTGAGGAGCTCACGTCTTCTCATTTCCCAGGGGTCTTCATCCAGTGCCCACATATGCCTGGCATACAGTAGGTGTCTCATCCACACCTGGTGAAAGAGTGGAAAAGGAAAGCAGGTCATTTCATGTATTGTTTGGTACAGAAACTGCATAGGGGACAGAGAAGTGGGTGGCTGTGATTGTACCCACCAGTCCCCATCCCTGAAATTTCAGGTATCAAGAGGCCTAGTCAAGTTCAATATCAGCGAGTGGGCACAGTGTAGTGGAGCAGGAGGCAGGTCCTAAGAAAGGCAGTGGGGTGAGAAGAGGGGCTCTGCCTTTTGAGGTCTGGAAGAGTGGGTGGCGATTTTTCTTTTGTTTTGTTTTTTTTTTTTTATTATACTTTAATTTCTAGGGTACATGTGCATAACGTGCAGGTTTGTTACATATGTATACTTGTGCCATGTTGGTGTGCTGCACCCATCAACTCATCAGCACCCATCAACTTGTCATTTACATCAGGTATAGGACCTTGCTTTGAGCTCTGATTCCTCAGAGAATCTCTCTATGCTCCTCTGTAAAATGGGACTAGCCTGGAAGAGATACTTGCAAACAATATTCAGAGCAGCACCATTCACAATAACCAAATGGTGGAAGCAACCCAAGTGTCCCTGGGTGGATGGATGCATCGACACAATGCTGTCTATGCAGACAGTGGAATAGTGTTCAGCCTTGAAAAGGAAGGAGATTCTGACACCTGCTGCATCAAGAATGAACCTTGATTAGGCTGAGCAAAATAAACCAGACAAAAAGACAAATGCTGTATTATTCCGCTTTTCCAAGGCACCTAGAGTAGTCAAATCCATAGAGACAGACAAGAGAATAGTGGCTGCCAGAGTCTGGGGAAGGTGGGGAATGGGGAGTTGTTCTTTAATGAGGTACAGAGTTTTAGTTTTACAAGGTGAAAAGCATTCTGGAAATTGGTTGCACAACAATGTGAATGTACTTAATGCCACTGAAATGTACACTTAAGCATAGTCAGACAGTAAATTTTATGTTACATTTATTTTACCACAATTTTTATAATGGGGTAGTTATGCCTATCTCCTTGCATTGCTGTAAGGACTTCATGAGATAACATATAAGGAACCACCTAGCATGTTGCCTGGCACATAGTAACTGCTCAGTAAATCACAATTGGATGCTACGGAAGGTTAAGTTAGCTGACTTACGTGGGGCTTGCTCTCCTCAGCTGAAAATTTTTCCAACAAATATTAGATGAGTCCTCACTGTATTATACTGTGTTCATAAATAGCACTCCGCCTTTTCCATTCCCACAGAGTGCAGTGAGTAGAAGACACTTGTCTGCACCCAAAAAGCTCCATGCTGATGGTGAGAAGGGAAAGCTGGATGGAGGGGTTTCTGGAACTCCTTTGACGGGGGAGCTTCCCCCAGATGCTGGGAAATGAGGCGGGGCCCAACATCTTCCATCCCCACTAAAGTTGCCTTGTACTTCCCAGCTGGGTCTGTACTTTACAGAAGTTGCCACTTTTTCTGCCTCTATTACCTCATGGCCCAGTCAGCACAATTACCTTCTTTGCCATGATCTCCATCAACATCCTTACATCACCTATCATCATCACCATCACCATTCTCACCATCATCATCTTCTTCATCACCATCATCCTCAACATAACTATCACTATCATTATCACCACCTTCACCATCACCATCCTCATCATCGTAAATATCATTATCATTATAACCCTCACCGTCCTCACCATCATCATCAGTATCCTCATCACCATCACCAACCTCACCATCACCATTATTATCACCATCACCATCCCCATACTCACCATCACCATCCTCATTATCATCATCAGTCTCACCCTCACCATTCTCAGCAGCATCAGCAGCAGCATCCTCATCATAACTATCACTATCATCACCACCTTCACCATCACCATCCTCACCATCATGATTATCATCATTATCGCCATCAGCATCCCAACCATCACCATCCTTACCATCATGATCACCATGCTCACCTTCACCATTCTCACCATCATCATCACCATCATCCTCAGAGTAACTGTCACTATCATCACCACCTTCACCATCACCATCCTCACCGTCATGATTATCATCATTATCGCCATCAGTATCCTTACCATCACCATCCTTACCATCACCATCACCATGCTTACCTTCACCATTCTCACCATCATCATCATCATCACCATCATCCTCAGCGTAACTATCACTATCATTATCACCACGTTCACCATCACCATCCTCACCATCAACATTACTATCCTTACCATATCCTCAGCGTAACTATCACTATCATGATCACTACCTTCACCATCACCATCCTCACCATCATCATCAGCAGCATAACTATCACTATCATTATCACCACCTGCACCATTACCATCCTCACCATCATCATCACAACCACAATTATGAAAATTTTGGAGGAAAAGGAGAGAAGGTAGCATATTAAAATACAGGTACTTTGATGAGGAGTAACAGGCAGAGTTGAAGCTGGGGAGGGGATATCAAACCATGGAGACCCCCAGAACATAAAACTAAGAAGCTCAGCCTTTTGCCCAGAATCAGAGGCACCCTTGAAGAGTTACCAGCAGGAGAGTATGCAGTCAGATTTGGGTTGAGGCAGAACATTGAGCAATCCTCAGAAGGAAGAAGCAGAGGGAGGGAGGCCCACAGAGGAGATAGAACCTTCAACACCAACCAGGGTCCTGGTCCTGGGTCCAGCAGATCTGGCAGGAATGAAGGATTGGAGGCTCATGGGTAGGGGCTGCAACCAGGCAGAGAAAGGCCTCAGTCTCCCTGTCACTCCCTTCCCTGCTCCCAAATTTCCTGTCCCACCTTTGCTAATAGGCTCAACATCTCCAACTGCACCCACCCACTAGATTTGCCTCAATTCCTCCTCCTCTCTCATGCCTGAGGCCCAGGTGACTTCCATATCTGACCAGGTCTACTTTAGGATTTTAATGAGATAACCTGGGTAGAAGTACTGGTGCCCTGCCAGCCACAGCAGGTACTCCACATATGGTAAACTGGAACTGTCTTCTCAGTTCCTACAGCCTTGGGTTCAAATTCTCCCTAATCCAGATGACTACTGTCTCTCCCCTGAGCAGAGAAGCCTCCCATTGGTCTGACTGTCCCAGACCTTCCTCCTTCCAGATATCAGCCTGATAATTTTCTCAAACTGCAAATCTGGTCATGTCCCTCCCTTGTCCCATCGACTAAAGAGTAAGATCCAAATTCCTTAGCATGACACCCCAGGGCCTGAGGAGCTGAGGTCCCTCTATTTCCACCTTGACTTGTTCCCCTCCCCCTCTAGTAGCATTGCTGACCCACTTACTTTGTTCTTTCACCACATGGCTTTGATCATGTTGGTCTTCTGCCTGGACAGTCTTCCCACATCTTCTCCACCTCGTGAATTTCTGCTTAACCTACAAAGCCCAGTTCACCTTCTCTGTGAATCCTGCTTCCTGTGAATCCTGCTTCCTTCCCATCATGCAGCAAATTGTCTCTCCCACTAGACCTCCAGCCCCTAAAAATCAGGGACAACTTAATGTATGTCGGTATTGTCTACCCCTCACTTAATTACCCTAATTAGCTAATTCTATTCCCTTGTATTTATGTTTCCCTATTTACTGAAGCTTCCCACAGGCCAGGCACTCAGATCCAGGGTAGAACACTGAGAGGAGGACAAGCATGAACACTGAAGGCTGCAATGGCACAGACACCAAGAGACCATGTGGGATGCAGGAAGCCTCATCTCTAGAATGTCTTCCTGGTTCACCATGCACTTTCCTCCCTTCCCTTATTGGAGCCACCTTGTGCTGGTTCTAACAGCCTGTGTCCCTGAAACACGCACTCCCACACACAAACAGACCCACGCCCATACACATGTACCTGCCCATACACACAGAGACCTCTATGTGTAGCCCCCAGTGCTACAAATGCTAATCTTGAGAATGAAGATCTTGCAAGTGCTATGTGCCAGGCATGATGCCAGGTCCCCGACAACGCAAGTCAATATATCCAAAGTATTATCCTTTCAACAAAGAAAAAATCTATAATATTGTATGCATATAAAAAAGCAATATCAATTAAACTCCTGGTATATTAATTGGTTGACATGTTTCTTAATTTTTTTCTTAAAAATACTTCTGAATAATGTTAGATTTATAGAAAAACTGCAATAATAATACTGACTGTTCCCATATTTCCCAGATCCAGTTTCCCCAACAATTAACATCTTATGTTCTTATGGTATATTTGTCACAATAAATGAGCCCATATAAATACAATATTAATATTATTAGCTAAAGACTACACTTTATTCACATTTTTATAATTTTTTTCTGTTCTAGGCTTCTAACCAGTAACAATCAACATTGCTATTATTACTTCAAATATTTTTTCTACTCTATTTTTTCTTTCTTCTTCTTCTGATATTACAATTATATATATGCTACACCTATTAAAATTGTTCCACAGTTCTTGGATATTCTATTTTCCTTGTTCATTCTTTTTTTTCCTTTTGTTTGCATTTCAGTTTGTGAAATTCCTGTCAATGTTTATTTTTTTTATTCATATATACATTTTTATTATACTTTAAGTTCTAGGGTACATGTGCACAACCTGCAGGTTTGTTACTTATGCATACATGTGCCATGTTGGTGTGCTGCACCCATTAACTCATCATTTACATTAGGTATATCTCCTAATGCTATCCTTCCCTCCTCCCCCTACCCAACAACAGGCCCCGGTGTGTGATGTTCCCCTTCCTGTGTCCAAGTGTTCTCATTGTTCAATTTCCACTTTTGAGTGAGAACATGCGGTGTATTTTTTTGTCCTTGCAATAGTTTGCTTAGAATGATGGTTTCCAGCTTCATCCATGTCCCCACAAAGGACATTAACTCATCCTTTTTTATGGCTGCATAGTATTCCATGGTGTATATGTGCCACATTTCCTTAATCCAGTCTATCATTGATGGACACTTGGGTTGGTTCCAAGTCTTTGCTATTGTGAATAGTGCCGCAATAATCATACGTGTGCATGTGTCTTTATAGCAGCATGATTTATAATCCTTTGGATATACACCCAGTAATGGGATGGCTGGGTCAAATGGTATTTCTAGTTCTAGATCCTTGAGGAATCACCACACTGTTTTCCACAATGGTTGAACTAGGACTGTAAAGTGTTCCTGTTTCTCCACATCCTCTCCAGCACCTGTTGTTTCCTTTTTTATGTTGTTGACTTTTTAATGATTGCCATTCTAACTGGTGTGAGATGGTATCTCATTGTGGTTTTGATTTGCATTTCTCTGATGGCCAGTGATGATGAGCATTTTTTCATGCATCTGTTGGCTGCATAAATGTCTTCTTTTGAGAAGTGTCTGTTCATATCCTTTGCCCACTTTTTGATGGGGTTTTTTTCTTGTAAATTTGTTTGAGTTCTTTGTAGATTCTGGATATTAGCCCTTTGTCAGACGAGTAGATTGCAAAAATTTTCTCCCATTCTGTAGGTTGCTGTTCACTCTGATGGTAGTTTCTTTTGCTGCGCAGAAGCTCTTTAGTTTAATTAGATCCCATTTGTCAAGTTTGGCTTTTGTTGCCTTTCCTTTTGGTGTTTTAGACATGAAGTCCTTGCCCATACCTATGTCCTGAATGGTATTGCCTAGGTTTTCTTCTAGGGGTTTTATGGTATTAGGTCTAATGTTTAAGTCTTTAATCCATCTTGAATTAATTTTTGTATAAGGTGTAAGGAAAGGATCCAGTTTCAGCTTTCTACATATGGCTAGACAGTATTCCCAGTACCATTTATTAAATAGGGAATCCTTTCCTCATTTCTTGTTTTTGTCAGGTTTGTCAAAGATCAGATGTGGTCTTCTTCCGGGAGTATTTCTTTTCAGATACAGTCTGTATTTTGCAGCTCTTGCTGTTGTAATGCACTTTTACTGTATTGGAGACTATTGGCTTAAGGTAAGGTTTGGGGTAGGGGAGTCTTGTATGATTTGCTTTCTATTAAACCTGTCATCTAGCAGACTTGTCTCAGTGGCTTTCAAGAGTGGTTCTCCAATGATATAGCTTTTTTATTAATTTTATTTTTTTAACCCTACCTTTTACTTCCTTTCCTGCTGCAGCATTGCCAGTCTACTTCCTTGAATGCGTGACCCCTGTTGACTATATTTTTTTGTCTTCCTTACAGAAGAGTCAAAGGCTAGAGGATTCAGAGAGATGCTCTTCCCCAGGGTAGAAGAAGGCTCTGGGGAAGTTTTTCCCCTGGAGGGTAAACCCAAATACGGAGAAGGCTTTGATTGTATTTCAAATGATTCGCCTTTTTCCACTGCAAAACCCATGATAGAATCTTTGTTAGATCTTCACTGTGAAAACCTGGAGACAAATCCTAAGAAAATGTTGGGCTCCCCTGAGACAACAACCTCCCAGAGTTTTTCATTCATACTAGTCCATACTCAGCCTCCAGCAATTCATTAAAGTTACAATTTAACTAGAGTTTCATTTCAGGTAAGCATATTTGGGCTGTGTTGCTTGGGATATATCTGTCTTCAAATTTTAGAGAGGTAGTTTGTTCTACCCTGTTGTTGCTCTGGTAGTTTCATACAAAGTAATTGATTTTTATTATTTTTAGCTTTTTCTTATTGCAAGAATGTGAGTGATGACTTTAAAACTCTCTTCTCAGATGGTAATCAGAAGTCTCCTCTTAATTAGCTTCCAATCTCTAGGTTCCACTGTCTTTTATATTTGTTTCTTCATCTTTGATATTTATGTGTTGAAGGAACTCATACATTTTTTTCCTGAAGAATTTTCCACACCGTGGATTCTGCTGATTACATCCCTGTGTTACCATTTAGCATGATCTTCTGTCCTCTATTTTTGTCTGTGAATTGTTAGGTGGATCCAGAATATTTTGGTAAGATTATTTCAGAGGTGAACTTGTGCTGCTCAGAAAGCCCATCATATCTGATTTGTGAAGTTAACAGCCATTGATGATTTACACCTAGAGCCATTAATTAATTATGGGTTGCAAAGTGATGATTATCTTCTTTCATTATAACTTTTTGATTTACTGGCTGCAATACTTCTGAAAAGGAAGCATTCCTCATTTATCATTTGGTTACCTAGTTGTACATTATTTAAAGGAAAGACTGCACAGATGCCAGATTCTTTTATTTGACATGTCAGTTTTCAAAATAAAAATTTAGTTTTCTAGAATCCTCCCAAATGGATATATATGATTGTATACATTTGAATATATCTGATGAAGTTCCATCCCTGACAGGTTTAACCTCATTAATATTCAAATAGTTTCATTTTTAGATGCAACCTTAAATATGGAAACCTAATACTTAGGCTTATTCACATACCTCTTTTTGACAGCTTCATGGCTGTGTTGCAGTCTCTTGTGTATTTCCTGCTTCAGATCTCATGTTATGTATTTCCTGCTTCAGATCTAAAATAATTCATTTTACTGTACTGTCCCTTTGTTTTTTTGTTTTTTTGTTTTTTTTAGCGGAAACTGGTATTCCAAACCTGCCATCTGCGCACTTGCAGTGCTCATTGCTTCTGAGCTGGTTATTGCTTCTAGACTTTTCAGCAGATGGAAGTAAAAATTGATAAAAACAAAACAGAATAAAGATAAAACCAAGCAAACAACAGCAATACAGATTCTCCTCAACTCACGATGGGGTTACATCCTAATAAACCCATCATAAATTGAAAAGATCATAAGTCAAAAATGCTTTTAATGCATCAAATCTACCAAACATCATAGCTTTGCCTAGCCTACTTTAAATGTGCTCACAACAGCTATATTAGCCTATAGTTGAGCAAAATCATGTAAGACAAAGCATGTTATAGTAAAGTGTTCAACATCTCATGTAATTTATTGAATAATATATTGAAAATGAAAAATCAACAGTTGTATCGGTACCAAAAGTATGATTTTTACTGAATGCATGTTGCTTCCACATCATCAGAAAGTTTGAAAATGTTTTATGTGGAACCATTTTAAGCTGGGGACTTTCTATTATATGTGTATATATAGTTACATATATGTGTACATTTATGTATATGTGTACATGTATGTATATGTGTATACATAAATGTGTATGTACACATATACATATGTGTATACACACATGTAAATACATAGACATATGTATAATATATGTAGCATGTGTGTAATATAGTTTTTTGCTTACATTTTTGCTTTGTTTTTATATTTGAAGAGAGAACACTTCATGAATTACTTTCTACTTATCCAATAAATTAAAATTTAAAAATGAGTGAATTCATTTAACTTCTTACATCTCTCTATATTTTTTTCCACACTGAGAATCTCAGGAATGATAGAATTGGACTATCACTTGATTCTTCATTTGTTTTATCCCACATTATACCAATTAATTGTATCGAAACTACAACGCTGACACAAGAACAATGATATAATTACTGAAAACAGTTTACATGGTTGGTGTTCTTTAATTTCCTTGTGCTCTTAAGTCATATCTCATTAGGGAAGTGCACTCCAATTACTGTTTTTTTTTACAGTCATTTGAAATAATTTCTCTTGAAATGAATATGCTGCCAAAAGGATACACATTTGATTTATTTGATTCATGTTATTTTTAATTTTTAGTGATTTCTCTTCTCTTAATGTTGCTTCACAATCATATTAACCTTTGTAATTATACAATTACATATTTTCCTTCTTCCCTATTTCTGATAGGTTACCATATCTACATTGTCAGAGCATACACCTACTTCCCGCTATAATCCATGTCTTTGTTTTTTTGAAATGGAGTCTCACACTCTCGCCCAGGCTGGAGTGCAGTGGTGCTGTCTTGGGTCACTGCAAGCTCCGCCTCCTGGGTTCACGCCATTCTCCTGCCTCAGCCTCCTGAGTAGCTGGGACTACAGGAGCCCACCACCCGGTCCAGCTAATTTTTTGTATTTTTAGTAGAGACGGGGGTTTCACCATGTTAGCCAGGATGGTCTTGATCTCCTAACCTTGTGATCTGCCTGCCTTGGCCTCTCAAAGTTTTGGGATTACAGGCGTGAGCCGTGGCACACGGCCTAATCCATGTCTTATAACCATGTTTATTGCTAATCTTATATATATTAAATGCTCACCACCAATCCTCTTGTGGTTTCTCCATTCATTTTGATTGTCTAGAGTACATTCTCTAGTAAATTCTTTATAAAGTGCTAACAGAAACAGAATTTTCCAAGTATTTCACTGTCATAAAGTTTATCTAAATAATTTATAGTTAAAATGCAGTTTGCTTGGATCAAATCCTAGGGTCACAGTAAATTTTTTTAGGTATTCTGTTACCCCTTCCCTTAGGTATTCTGTTACCCTTTCCTTAGGTATCCCTTACCTTCTGCTACAGAATACCATTATTGAAAAGTCTCATGATAGTCTAATTTTCTTTCTCTAGGAAGTATTTTTATATTTTTACTTAGATGTCCAATGGACTTTTTGTTTTAATTCTAGTAATTTTATTAGAATAAGCCTCATTATTGGTTATTCCGGGTCTATTTGTCTATATTTGTGTTGTACTCTTTTATTTGTACTTTTAAGTCTTTTTATTATGGTTTTAATTTTAGGAATTTTCTAGCATTATAACTTTTATAAATTTTTGTTCTCTGATGTAGATTTTTATTTCAGAGAACCATAATGTGTATCTTGAACCATTTTTATCTGTCTCCTCCATCTGTTACTGTTCCTCATATTTTTATATAGCATTTTTGTTTATTTTAAAATATTTCCTTCTCTTTACTTTTGTCCTTCTCAGTCATAATCTTTTATGCTTACGTGTTCCTGTGCTTCTCCTAGTTTAGTCTTCAATTCTAAATAATTTTTCTAAATATTTCTAGTTCTATAATCTCAGTTCTAAATTATTTCCACTCTGCCTTATGTTGTCATTCAAACAATTTTAAAAAATATTATTTCAATTCATTTACAAAGATTAGATTACAGTGCTTTCTGATTTATCAATGTTTCTAACAGCCTATCCTACATCAATGGTAATGACCTAAAAGGGACCATGTTTACTGAGAGACTGTGATACAGCAGTTACTCAGCATATATTATTAAATACCGAATGGAACATTCCTGTCTACATTAGTCCACACACTCCCTTCCTTCTAATTAATTCTATGAATGTTATTTACAAGGTCTTCATTTCACTTTATAAAATTCTACAGAACTTTGTTCCAACTTGGCTCTGCTGCTACTTTTAATACGTAATTCCAAACAAATTACTTAATTTCTCTGAGTCTCAATCTTCCTCAATAAAATGTGGATCATATCTATTTATAAAATTATAAATATTAAATAAATGTAAATGCTTAACACAGTGCCTCACTCTATCAGTGGTTGTTACTTTGGTTATTACTTGATTAATCTTGGTATAAATTATTAAATCTGCTGAGTAAAAGCGTTCAATCATCTCTTTTCAGTAATGTGAAAATGACATTTTCTTCTAGCTCAGTAATTCCATATTTTTCATTGATAATTTAAATTCTTGTTCATGATATACTTTCATTTGTCACTGCTTTTCTAGCCCAACTTTATTTTTCCTATTTTACTGGTTACTATAATTTTATTTGTATCATTATTCTGACTTGTTTTCCAATAAGACAAAATTCCTCACGTGCCATTAAGTTGGTCAGTTCTGAATTACTGCCAAAAATTGGAGATATACTTTACAAGGCTTGCAGATAACACCTATGCCGTACATGTGGACAAAATGAAGAGAAGGGGACGTGAGTGATGGCTCAAATCCCCGTATGATAATTCTGCACCTACCATGATTCATTTCTCCACTGATAACTCGTATTTCCTCCTTGTTTTTATTTCCTTTTTATTTTATAGCATGTTTTGATTTCAAACACATTTTTCTCTTTTATTGTTTTATTGGCCCTGAGTTGGACACACAAGGCATTTAAATGAATGGGTGGAAAGGGAGAGAAGGGACTACTATCTGTTCCCTAGAGTCCTAGCTACATTCATACATGCAGACTGTGTATGAACCAACTGAACTATGTAACCAGGTTCACTTACAGTGTTTCGAGACAGGTTGATTTGAGTTCAGAGTCCAGATAATGAGGTGGATTTTTGTTTTATTTCTATTTTGGTTTTTAAACATATTCATTGAGATGATGATTCATATCTCCAAGGCTGTTGCAGATCTGTTTGCACACATTGTGGGTATAAGGTAATGATTACTTGCCCTGGTTACGTACAAGGATATTTTTAGAAATATGAGCCCCACTCCCAGACAGTTTTATTCAGGAGGCTAAAAAATACAGGCATAGTCATTAATATCCAGATTTATTCTTTGCTATGAAATGTACTAGCTGAATAGGCTTGGACAAGTTACTCAATTTCTGGGAGAATTATTTGATTTTTAAAATGAAATGATGGTAATAAAGTATGTGTAATAGTTTTGGAAAGCCACTTACCATGGTACTTGGAGAGAGGATGTTTTAATAGCAAACATTAGTATCCCTAAAAATACATTCAAACTGTGAAAGTTGACTGAGCAAAGGTATTGCTTTGTGAGATCCAGAAATTCAAAGTCAAGTTTAGAATGAGTACCTTTTGTGCTCCAGCTCATTTGTTTCATTTCCTGAATTTTAACTGAGACACAAAAATAATTTTGACTGTACTCAGTGGCATTTGAAGATAGTTTTCCATCTTTATTCCCTCCATAACTATTCAATAGTAGATCAAAGAAAGAAAGAAAAATCACAGATCTGAAACTGATCCTAGCACATTCTCCAGAAAGGAAATGCTCCCAGTATTTGCTGTGACTGGGTCGCCATCCCTGCACTTCGGATCTGACAGTAACGGCTGATCCTCAGCTGGAAAGAGTGGCCTCCTGGGCACCCTACTTTTAGAGTAGAAATGCTTATCGTTTATCTATGCAGCCTTTTGGAGTTCATGGACTTCACAGTTATTATCCACATGCCATTGTTAACTATTCTCACTGGGAAAGTATATATTTTGTGTTTAAACAATTTTCTTTTATCTACTCCCTAATCAATTATGGCAGCAAAAGAAGAAACATCTATTTTAGAGGATATGAAAGGATATAAAACAGACAAATTTCAAGATTTCTATCATTTTTATAACATGTAGAGAAAGCAAATTTGAACAATTCATTATAAGCCAATTTGAGAAAAATATTCCAACAAGTACATCTGTTTAATTGTACTAAAAATTTAGTATTGCCAGAAAGGAATTCCTTCAGCAGATGTGTTGCTCACAAAAATCATCCTAACCTCATACACATCAATAAAACCCTTATTATTATACTTTTTGCCTAGTTATTGGTCCAGTTCTAACATTTAACTTACTTTATTTAAAACATTCTATACACATGTTCTATATTTTTCTTTTTAATTATATCTAAGATAATGCCAAGTATACTCATTTCATTTCTTATTCATTATGAATCTTGCTAACATCCACTTACAAACTTTTCTGTTGCCCCACTCCTCTTCCTTCTTTTTAATTTTACATATATCTCGGAACATAACATTTTTTGGCTTGCCATTCTATTAATCCTGACCTTTAACATATTACCTTTTTCATTTAAATGAACTTGAGCTTTTATTATGCTTTCTTTCCTTTCAAGAAACACATTTTTGAGAGTTTTTGTTTTTGCTTAACTTCAATTTAATTTTTTATTATTTTATTTTTTTGAGATGGAGTCTTGCTCTGTCGCCCAGGCTGGAGCGTAGTGGTACAATCTTGGCTCACTGCAACCTCTGTCTCCCAGTTCAAGCGATTCTTCTGCCTCAGCCATCCAAGTAGCAGGGATTACAGGCAAGCACCATCACGCTTGGCTAATTTTTGTATTTTTAGTAGAGACGGGGTTTCGCAATGTTGGCCAGGCTGGTCTCGAACTCCTGACCTTAAGTGATCCACCCACCTCGGCCTCCCAAAGTCCTGGGATTACAGGCATGAACCACAGAACCCGGTCAACTCTTAAGTTCAGGGGTACATGTGCAGGTTCGTTATATAGGTAAAATTGTGTCATGGGAATTTGTTGTACAGATTATTTCATCAACCAGGTACTAAGCTTAGT